>NC_041392.1:76208658-76252422 GCF_002162155.2 Triticum dicoccoides
AATGACGCCTTGCAACCGTACACTCTGGTACGGCCAATACACCAGGGGCTTACATACCCCACAATGCAGTGTGAAAAGTCCGAACGCTTTCACAAGTGCGGCACCCCGAACTTATAGCATTATATGCATCAGCTCCGAATCATGTCTTTGGTCAAATGTTGGGTTTGCCCGGCTCCTATGTTTTGGTACCTTACGTTCCGCTCTATCGGCTAAGGTAGCACTAGGAGAACTACTGCGATTGTGCCCCGGTTCTACCGGGCTTAGCACCTCAGTAGAGAAAGATAAAACTGACTGTCATGATAAGGCGAGAGACTGGTCGCTGTTCGGCGAGGTTTTTTTGAGTCCCTAAAGACTTATGCCGCTTAGGGCGAGGGGCCTGCCCTGTCCGGCTTACAGGCGTGTATCGCGCCCCGAATTCAGCCTTCCGAATACCAGAGGCTTCACCGAAATCTAAAATTATAGAATTCTATGGCTAAGTGAGAGTGATAAAGCATTATTAGTCCGGTTTCGTTGTTCGTTGTGCTGAGCACATCCCTCGAAGGACCCAAATATGGGAACAAGAGTGCTCAGGTTTATCCCGTACACCCCAGCACTCGTGGCATGGGGGCAAAAGCCGAGGACTAGCCATCTCTCAAATTGGATAAACGGCCAAACAGAAGGTAATGTTTTAAATTCACACAAGTGTTGCATAGCGCATATGAAACAAGTTTTCATCATATAGGATCACACGAGCAAGTTCACTCAAATATTACATCCTTTGAACACTCATTCGCGATAAGACGGGCACCCGGCAGAACACCCTCGTAGTACATCTCGGGGTGGCGGTGCTCCTTGCCCTCTGGCAGCCCCTCCTTGATTAGCTTCACGGCGTCTAGCTTGACCCACTGCAATTTCACACGAGCAAAAGCCCGGCGTGCACCTTCAATGCAGACAGATCGCTTGACGACCACCAGCCGCGGGCAGGCATCCACAAGCCACCTCACCAGGCCGAAGAAGCTGTTCAAAAGGGCGTCGCCAGGCCACAGCCGGACTATAAAGCTCTTCATGGCCTGATCGGCCGCTGTATGTAGCTCGACCATCTGCTTCAGCTGGTCGCTCACTAGCACCGGATGTTCGGCCTCGGCATATTGAGACCAGAACAACTTCTTCGTCGAGCTTCCGTCCTTGGCCTGGTAAAATTGTGTGGCATCGGACACACTGCCGGGGCAAATCTGCGAATGCTCCTGAAGAGCTCCGGATCCGGGTAAGTAATCGGTAATTTACTTTTACATGCTTGCTTTGCATATAGAAAGCCTTACCTGCCGCTATCTTCTTCATCGCGTCGATCTCTTGGAGGGCCTTTTGGGCTTCGGCCTTGGCACTTTTTACACTCTCGAGGGCCGGGGCAAGCTCAGACTCTAGCGTCTTGGAGTCAAGCTCCAACGCCTCGTGCTTCGCCACAAGATCCTGGAGCTCTTGCTGCACCTCGCCCACCCGAGCCTCGTGCTTCTCTCACTCGGTGCACTCCTTGGCTGCTGTATCTTTGGCCTTCGTCAACGCTTGCTTCAGGGTCACCACCTCGGTCGTGGCCCCTGGCAAACATACAATGATCCTGTCATTTTGCAATCGCGTCCTTTTTTATATATACATCGTTGGAAATATGCCCTAGAGGCAATAATAAATTGGTTATTATTATATTTCCTTGTTCATGATAATCGTTTATTATCCATGCTAGAATTGTATTGATAGGAAACTCAGATACATGTGTGGATACATAGACAACACCATGTCCCTAGTAAGCCTCTAGTTGACTAGCTCATTAATCAATAGATGGTTATGGTTTCCTGACCATGGACATTGGATGTCGTTGATAACGGGATCACATCATTAGGAGAATGATGTGATGGACAAGACCCAATCCTAAGCCTAGCACAAGATCGTGTAGTTCGTATGCTAAAGCTTTTCTAATGTCAAGTATCATTTCCTTAGACCATGAGATTGTGCAACTCCCGGATACCATAGGAGTGCTTTGGGTGTGCCAAATGTCACAACGTAACTAGGTGGCTACAAAGGTGCACTACGGGTATCTCCGAAAGTGTCTGTTGGGTAGGCACGAATCGAGACTGGGATTTGTCACTCCGTGTAATGGAGAGGTATCTCTGGGCCCACGGGGTAGGACGTCATCATAATGTGCACAATGTGACCTAGGAGTTGATCATGGGATGATGTGTTACGGAACGAGTAAAGAGACTTGCCGGTAATGAGATTGAACAAGGTATCGGGATACCGACGATCAAATCTTGGGCAAGTATCGTATCGATAGACAAAGGGAATTGT
Organism: Triticum dicoccoides; assembly: GCF_002162155.2. NCBI lineage: Eukaryota > Viridiplantae > Streptophyta > Magnoliopsida > Poales > Poaceae > Triticum > Triticum dicoccoides. The sequence goes on from NC_041392.1 coordinate 76,210,975, forward strand.
ATACGGGATTGATTGAATCCTAGACATCGTAGTTCATCCGATTAGATCATCGTGGAGCATGTGGGAGCCAACATGGGTATCCAGATCGCGCTGTTGGTTATTGACCGGAGAGTTGTCTCGGCCATGTCTGCATGACTCCCGAGCCCGTAGGGTCTACACACTTAAGGTTCGATGACGCTAGGTTTATAGGGAATAGATGTACGTGGTCACCGAATGTTGTTCAGAGTCCCGGATGAGATTCCGGACGTCACGAGGAGTTCCGGAATGGTCCGGAGGTAAAGATTTATATATGGGAAGTCATCATACGGTTACCGGAATAATTCGGGGGTTACCGGTATTGTACCGGGACCACCGAAGGGGTTCCGGGGGTCCACGGGAGGGTCCACCTGCCCCGGAGGGCCCTATGGGATGTGTGTGGAGAGGTACCAGCCCCTTAGTGGGCTGGGCGCCTCCCCCCTAGGGCCCATGCGCCTAGGGTTTGGGGAACCCTAAAGGGGGGCGCCCCTTGCCTTGGGGGGCAAGGCAACCCCCCTGGCCACCGCCCCCTCCTCAGATTGGATCTGAGGGGGCCGCCCCCCCCCCCCTCCCTTGCCCCTATATATATGTGGGGGGTGGGAGGGCAGCCGCACCCAAGTTCTGGCGCAGCCCTCCCCTGCTCCCAAGTCCTCCTCCTCTCCCGAGGTGCTCGGCGAAGCCCTGCAGGATTGCCACGCTCCTCCTTCACCACCACACCGTCGTGCTGCTGCTGGATGGAGTCTTCCCCAACCTCTACTTCTCCCCTTGCTGGATCAAGGCATGGGAGACATCACCGTGCTGCACATGTGTTGAACGCGGAGGCGCCGTTGTTCGGCGCTTAGATCGGAATCAACCGCGATCTGAATCACTGCAAGTACGACTCCTTCATCCGCGTTCTTGCAACGCTTCCGCTTAGCGATCTACAAGGGTATGTAGATGCACTCCCCTTCCCCTCGTTTCTAGATTACTCCATAGATTGATCTTGGTGATGCGTAGAAAATTTTAAATTTCTGCTACGATCCCCAACAATGGCATCATGAGCTAGGTCTATGCGTAGTTTCTATGCACGAGGAGAACACAAGTTGTTGTGGGCGTCGATTTTGTCAATTTACTTGCCGTTACTAGTCTTATCTTGATTCGGCGGCATCGTGAGATGAAGCGGCCCGGACCGACCTTACACGTACTCTTACGTGGACAGGTTCCACCGACTGACATGCACTAGTTGCATAAGGAGGCTAGCGGGTGTCTGTCTCTCCCACTTTAGTCGGATCGGATTCGATGAAAAGGGTCCTTATGAAGGGTAAATAGAAATTGGCATATCACGTTATGGTTTTGGCGTAGGTAAGAAACGTTCTTGCTAGAAACCTATACCAGCCACGTAAAAAATTTGCAACAACAATTAGAGGACGTCTAACTTGTTTTTGCAGCATATGCCTTGTGATGTGATATGGCCAAAAGGATGTGATGAATGATATATGTGATGTATGAGATTGATCATGTTCTTGTAATAGGAATCACGACTTGCATGTCGATGAGTATGACAACCGGCAGGAGCCATAGGAGTTGTCTTAATTTATTTATGACCTGCGTGTCAACTTAAACGTCATGTAATTACTTTACTTTATTGCTAAACCGTTAGCCATAGTAGTAGAAGTAATAGTTGACGAGACGACTTCATGACGACACGATGATGGAGATCATGATGATGGAGTTCATGGTGTCATGCCGGTGAAGATGATGATCATGGAGCCCCGAAGATGGAGATCAAAAGGAGCAAAAAATGATGTTGGCCATATCATGTCACTATTTGATTGCATGTGATGTTTATCATGTTTTACATCTTATTTGCTTAGAACGACGGTAGCTTAAATAAGATGATCCCTCGCAATAATTTCAAGAAAGTGTTCCCCCTAACTGTGCACCGTTGCGAAGGTTCGTTGTTTCAAAGCACCACATGATGATCGGGTGTGATAGATTCTAACGTTCGAATACAACGGGTGTAAGAAAGATTTACACACGCAATACACTTAGGTTGACTTGACGAGCCTAGCATGTATAGACATGGCCTCGGAACACGGAAGACCGAAAGGTCGAACATGAGTCGTATAGAAGATACGATTAACATGAAGATGTTCACCGATGATGACTAGTCCGTCTCACGTGATGATCGGACACGGCCTAGTTGACACGGCCATGTTTCACTTAGATGACTAGAGGGATGTCTATCTGAGTGGGAGTTCATTAAATAATTTGATTAGATGAACTTAATTATCATGAACATAGTCTAAATTATCTTTGCAAATATGTTGTAGATAAATAGCTCACGTTATAGCTCCCTGTTTCAATACATTCCTAGAGAAAGACCAAGTTGAAAGATATTGTAAGCAATGATGCGGACTGGGTCCATAGTCCGAGGAGTGTCCTCACTGCTACACAGAAGGCTTACGTATTTGATGCACTGCTCGATGTGCAAACCCCTACAACGTCGTCTTTGGATGTTGTGAACACCTGATAGACACATCCTGATGACTACTTGATAGTTTAGTGCACCATACTTTACGGCTCAGAATCAGGATTCCAATGATGTTTTGAATGCCATAAGACATATGAGATGTTCCAAGAGCTGAAATTCGGATTTCAGGCTCATGCCCGTGCTAAGAGGTATGAGACCTCTGACAAGTTCTTTTGCCAACAAGTTGGAGGAGAATAGCTCAGCTAGTGAGCATGTGCTCAGAATGTCTGGGTGCTACAATCACTTAAATCAAGTGGGAGTTAAACTTCCAGATAAGATAGTGATTGATAGAGTTCTCTAGCCACTATCACTAAGCTACTAGATCTTCGTGATGAACTATGACATGCAAGGGATGGAGTTGATCCCGGAGCTGTTCGCGGTGCTTAAGACCACAAAAGGTAGAAATCAAGAAGGAGCATCAAGTGTTGATGGTTTAACAATACCACTGGTTTCAAGAAGGGCAAGGGCTAGAATGGAAACTTCATGGGTGGCAAACCAGTTGCCGCTCCAGTGAAGGAACCCAAGGTTGAACCCAAACCCGAGACTAAGTGCTTCTATTGTAAGGGGAACGGTCACTGGTAGCGGAATTACCCCAAATGCATGGTAGATAAGAAGGCTGGCAACTTCAACAAAGTATATACGTGTTATTAATGTGTACCTCACTAGTACTCCTGGTAGCACCTGGGTATTGGATATCGGTTCAGTTGCTATTATTGGTGACTTGAAGCAAAAGCTACGGACTAAACGGAGACTGGCTAAGGGCGAGGTGACGATGTGTGTTGGAAGTGTTTCCAAAGTTGATGAGATCACCATCGCACGCTCCATATGCCTTCGGGATTAGTATTGAACCTAGATAAATGTTATCAGGTGTCCACGTTGAGCATGAATATGATTAGATCATGTTCATTGCAATACGGTTATTCATTTAAGTTAGAGAATAATGGTTATTCTGTTTACATGAATAATACCTTTCATGGTCATGCACCCTATGTGAATGGTTCATTGAATCTCGGTCGTGGTAATACACATGTTCACGCCAAAAGATGTAGATAGTACCACTTTCTTGTGGCACTTCCGCTTAGGTCATATTGGCGTAAGATGCATGAAGAAACTCCGTGTCGATGGATGTTTGGAGTCACTTGATTTTGAATCACTTGACACTTGCGAGCCATGCCTCATGGGCAGGATGACTAAGACCCCATTTTCAGGTACAATGAAACGGGCAAGTCACTTATTGGAAATCATACATGCTGATGCGTGTGATCCAATGAGAATTGAAGCGTGCGGTGGATATCGCTATTTTCTCATCTTCACTGACGATTTGAGTAGATATAGGTATATTTACTTAATGAAGCACAAGTCTGAAACATTTGAAAAGTTCAAGCGGTTTCAGAGTGAAGTTAAGAACCATCATAACAAGAAGATCAAATTCCTACGATCTGATCGATGAGAATTTTTGAGTTATGAGTTTGGCAATCACTTAAGACATTATGGAATTGTTTCACAGTTGAAGCCACCTAGAACACCACGGGGTAATGGTGTGTCCGGACGTCGTAATCGAACCTTATGAGATATGGTGCGATCTATGATGTCTCTTACCGATCTACCATTTTCATTTTGAGGATATGCGTTAGAGACAGCTGCATTCACTTTAGATAGGACACCATCTAAGTCCGTCGAGACGACGTCGTATGAATATGGTTTGGAAAGAAACCGAAATTGTCTTTTCTTAATGTTTGGGGCTGCGATGCTTAAGGCTTCAGCCGGAGAAGCTCGAACCCAAAAGCGGACAAACACATCTTCATAGGATACCCAAAGGTGACAGTTGAGTATACCTTCTATCTCAGATCCGAGGGCAAATTGTTTGTCTCTAAGAACGGGTCCTTTCTTGAGAAGGAGTTTCTCTCGAAAGAATTGAGTGGGAGGAAGATAGAACTTGATGAGGTTGTCAAACCTTTACTTCAACCAGAGAGTGATGCAACACAGAAATATGTTTTCTGTGGCGCCTACGTCTGTTGAATAGGAAGTTAATGATAGTGATCATGAAGCTTCGGATCAAGTTGCTATCGAACCTCGTTGGTCCACAAGGATATATACTACTCCTGAGTGGTACGGTAATCCTGTCTTAGATATCATGTTGTTAGACAACAATGAACTGATGAGCTATGGAGAGGCAATGGTGGGCCCATATTCCGACAAATGGTTAGAAGCCATGAAATCCGAGATAGGATCCATGTATCAGAACAAAGTATGGACTTTGGTGGACTTGCCCGATGATCGGCAAGCCATTGAGATAAATGGATCTTTAAGAAGAAGACGAACGTGGGCGGTAATGTTACCATCTATGAAGCTCGACTTGTGGGAAAGAGTCTTTTCACAAGTTCAAGGAGTTGACTACGATGAGAATTTCTCACTCGCAGCGATGCTTAAGTCCGTCGGAATCATGTTAGCATTAGCTATATTTTTCGATTATGAAATCTGACAGATGGATTTCAAAACAAGTTTTCTTACCAGTTTTCCTAAGAAAAAGTTGTATGCGATACAATAAAAGGTTTTGTCGATCCTAAGGATGCTAAAAGGTATGCTGGCTCCAGCAATCCTTCTATGGACTAGAGCAAGCATCTCAGAGTCGGAATATATGCTTTGATGGAGTGTTCAAAGCTTTTAGGTTTATACAATGTTTGCTAGAAACTTGTATTTACAAGAAAGTGAGTGGGAGCACTACAACATTTCTGATAAGTATATGTGGATGACATATTGTTGATTCGAAATAGTGTAGAATTTCTAGAAAGCATAAACGGTTGTTTGAAGAGTGATTTTCAAAGGAAAACCTGGATAAAGCTGCTTACATATTGGGCATCAAGATCTATAGAGATAGATCAAGACGCCTGATGATACTTTCAAAGAACGCACACCTTGACATGTTTTTGAAGGAGTTCAAAATAGATCAGTCAAAGAAGGGATTCTTACCTGAGTTGTAAGGTGTGAAGTTGAGTAAGACTCAAAGATTGACCACGGCAGAAGATAGAGGAAGGACGAAGGTCGTCCCCTATGCTTTTGTCATAGGCTCTATACGGTATGCCATGCTGAGTACCGCACCAGATGTGTGCCTTGCCTCATGTCTGGCAAGAGGGTACAAAGGTGATCTAGGAGTGGATCACCAGATAGCGGTCAAAATTATCCTTAGAGGAATAAGGAAATGTTTCTCGGTTATGGAGGTGATAAAGAGTTCGACGTAAAGAGTTACGTCGATGCAAGCTTAACACCTATCTGGATAGCTCTGAGTAGAGATACGGATACGTATAATGGAGCAAAAATTTGGAATAGCTCCAAGTGGAACGTGGTAGCAGCATCTATGATATGACATAAAGTTTTGAGAAATACATAGGGATCTGAATATTGCAGACCCGTTGACTACAACCTCTCTCACAAGCATAACATGATCAAACCCAGAACTCATTGAGTGTTAATCACATAGTGATGTGAACTATATTATTGAGTCTAGTAAACTCTTTGGATGTTGTCACATGGCGATGTGACCTGTGAGTGTTAATCACATGGCGAGGTGAACTAGATTATTGACTCTAGTGCAAGTGGGAGACTGTTGGAAATATGCCCTAGAGGCAATAATAAATTGGTTATTATTATATTTCCTTGTTCATGATAATCGTTTATTATCCATGCTAGAATTGTATTGATAGGAAACTCAGATACATGTGCGGATACATAGACAACACCATGTCCCTAGTAAGCCTCTAGTTGACTAGCTCGTTGATCAATAGATGGTTACGGTTTCCTGACCATGGACATTGGATGTCCTTGATAACGGGATCACATCATTAGGAGAATGATGTGATGGACAAGACCCAATCCTAAGCCTAGCACAAGACCGTGTAGTTTGTATGCTAAAGCTTTTCTAATGTCAAGTATCATTTCCTTCGACCATGAGATTGTGCAACTCCCGGATACCGTAGGAATGCTTTGGGTGTGCCAGACGTCACAACATAACTGGGTGGCTATAAAGGTGCACTACGGGTATCTCCGAAAGTGTCTGTTTGGTTGGCACGAATCGAGACTGGGATTTGTCACTCCATGTAACGAAGAGGTATCTCTGGGCCCACTCGGTAGGACATCATCATAATGTGCACAATGTGACCAAGGAGTTGATCACGTGATGATGTGTTACGTAACGAGTAAAGAGACTTGCCGGTAACGAGATTGAACAAGGTATCGGGATACCGACGATCGAATCTCGGGCAAGTATCGTACCGATAGACAAAGGGAATTGTATACGAGATTGATTGAATTCTTGACATCGTTGTTCATCCGATGAGATCATCGTGGAGCATGTGGGAGCCAACATGGGTATCCAGATCCCGTTGTTGGTTATTGACCGGAGAGTTGTCTCGGCCATGTCTGCATGACTCCCGAGCCCGTAGGGTCTACACACTTAATGTTCGATGATGCTAGGGTTATAGGGAATAGATGTACGTGGTTACCGAATGTTGTTAGTAGTCAGGGATGAGATACCGGACGTCACGAGGAGTTCCGGAATGGTCCGGAGGTAAAGAATTATATATGGGAAGTCATCATACGGTTACCGGAATAATTCGGGGGTTACCGGTATTGTACTGGGACCACCGAAGGGGTTCCGGGGGTCCACCGGGGGGTCCACCTGGCCCGAAGGGCCCTATGGGCTATGTGTGGAGAGAGACCAGCCCCTTAGTGGGCTGGGCGCCTCCCCCCCTAGGGCCCATGCGCCTAGGGTTTGGAGAACCCTAAAGGGGGGCGCCCCCCTTGCCTTGGGGGGCAAGGCAACCCCCCTGGCCGCCACCCCCTCCTCAGATTGGATCTGAGGGGGCTGGCCCCCCTCTCCCTTGCCCCTATATATATGTGGGGGGTGGGAGGGCAGCCGCACCCAAGTTCTGGCGCAGCCCTCTTGTCGGGGATATACCACACGGTATAAACCACCGGATGTATGACCCAGTTAGAGTTTGGCGATTCACTGGCAACCCACTTGGACATGGCAGTTTACGGTTCATTGGTAATCCGGCAGGCGGGTCAGACAAGCGACAAGACCCGGTGGCCCAACGGGCGGGTTATGGAAGGCCGGATCATGCTATGGTGGGCCGGTTTAAGAGAAAAGGCGTGAGCAATATTTACTTTACAAGGAAGACCCGGACTTGTATCCGGTTTGTATTAGAAGGGAGACTAGTCCTAATCCTAATAGGACTCCACATGTAACCCGCCCCTTCAACATATATAAGGAGGGGCAGGGCTCCCCAAAGGGGGAGAAGAGACAAGCAAGAAGAAACAATCTTAGGGCTAGACACAAAGAGGTGAGCCGGTTTACGGCGACTCCCTCGTGATGATAATGAGACCTAGCCTCAAACAGCATGTAGGGTTTTTACCGGATGATGTTTCCCGGGGCCCGAAGCTGTCTAAACCCTTGTCTTGCGTGTTGATCTGCCCTGTGTCTCTCGATTCCGCTCAACCCCTCTCAAGCTACCACATAGATGCGTTGGCCTCGCGACTAAGTCCTTACACTAGGACATCTGACGTGACAATTCCACGACAGTTGGCGCCCACCGTGGGGCCCGCGCACGGTGGTGTTGAGTTCTTGAAGGGATTTCTTCAAGGGATCGGGAGGTTCACAATTTTCCGGATGAAGAATAGTCGGCTTGCGAGGATATACATCAGTTTTCAAGTTCATCAGTCCGGATTTACGATTTATGAGATCGGTAGGTTCGACTGTGATTAAGGGTGCGGTCTGTCTGCTGCCATCCCGAAGACAAGCACGACCCGGACAATGAGTCAAACCGGCCAGGGTTGAACCGTCTCGCCGAATCGAGTTACCACCGCGGTCTCGTCAAAATCGCTCCGCCTTCGGCGACCCGGTGGCTAAGCAACCTGTTCCGCGTATGAGCAAGTCATCAACAGCGGAGTTTGCCATCGCACCTACGATCGTTTTCACATCTGATGGGTTCGACTTCGCCTCCAAGCTGCTGAAGACCGCCGCCTACCGAGGATTTACTCTGCTGCAGAGCCGGCCCTATCAGATTCGTAGCAGAGTGTTGACCCGGTCTGTCCTGCTGAACCGCCGGCCGCACCCAACCTCCTCTGTCGTCCGCAAGTCGTCGCGGTTTCGGAGGGACTTGGCTTTGCCTGACGACATCAAACGCGACTCGGCTTTAACTTGCCGGGTTGCTCACCTCGCCGGACAGTGAGCCACCGTTGCTCTTTACTTGTGTGTGGAGTCGCCATCGAAGCGATGCTACATCCATGGCCTCGCTGCGCCTCCAGCCGTCACTTTTTACCGCAAACACCGATCATCAAATCGCCACAAACCACGGCCTTGACCCGGACCGCCTCCGCCGTTTCTCCGGCCGGTCTATTTTCTGTTGTCGCCTCAAGCTGCTGCACACATCCAGCGCGTGCTCAGCTTCCCGGCCTCACGCTCAGCTTCAAACCGCCGGCCGGTTTACTTCAACCTTGTTGTGAAGGGGTCCGACCTGCGCCAGGACGGAGGTGCAGGAGATGGGTTTCTTCTCCACGGTGGAGCACCGGGAGAGGATGGAGCTTACTCCGAGCCGCCTGTCATAACGATGTTGAAACGCCGGGCCTTCCTCGGCCCCCTCTGCTACTGAAGACCGGCGCCGGGTTACTGCCGCCGCAGAACACCTCTGCTCCCGCGGCCTCGGTGACCCGCCCCCATGGATCACCTTCAATGTGGTTCCGCCTCCTCCACTGCCAAGCCGCCGATTCTCACCTTCCCATCGCTGCTGCGGTCCGCCTTTGCCGAACACCGGGCTGCTGGGGTTCAACAACCTGTTACTGCCGTGACCCGCCGTGGCCGAGACCAGGTGTGGCCGTGAAAAGATTGCAAACGATGTTGAAACGGAGCAGAGGGAGAAGCACATGCGCTTTTAATTTCTCTGATGCGAGTGCTAGTTGTGTTTGCTAGCAAGTGCTAGTTATGAAGACAACGTTGTTTCTGGATTTAGCTGAAGCAGCATGGAGGAAGTAAAAGTCATATACAAGATGTTTAACAGAGGGTCCAAAACGCAGTTGCGTCAACTGGGGGCTGATTGGAGTATCTTTCCTGTTTTCATGACATAAGGGTCACAGATAAAGCCTGATGAAGTTTTGCAAATCGGAGCAGCATACTGGAAATACAGTTTACCTGTGCTTGTCTCGGTATTATAGCGGACAACAATAAAATGGCTATCGTCCGTCAGTTTTTCCTACAGTGCTTGAAGAAAATAAACCGGCAGCCTTCGATGCAGCATGCCGGATTGCTACTTTAAGGGCAAAAGCTAAATCAGGGTCCAAGACTAAATTATCTATATAAGGGACGGGACAAAGAATCTGTGTGCATGCAAAAAGCAATCTAGGAAACATTACTCAATGAGGTTGTCAAATCGTGTCCAGCGATATCAAAAGATCGGACAACGTTCAAAGTATACCTGAGAACACTTTTCGTCCGACTATATCATCCACTGTCAATGCCCGCGTTTGTCTGACAAGTCGCCAGGTGCTATCTTTTTTATATTTGATTAGCGCATATTAATTTGTTTGAAAACAGTTACTCTGTCTTTCAATATATTTTATGCAGGGCAAAGTCCACTACAAAGGTGGCGTCGTATAATGGACAGGAGGCTCGCACCGGTTTAAATGTCGTGGTGGACTCTCGCACCTTCACCGACTACCGCTGCCGCGCCTGAATTTTGCGGCCGCTTTTCGTCGTCCGTCTATCGTGACCTGATCTACATCAATTAGCCGGGACTGCGCCTGCGATTGACTCGCTCGTCTGTACCGGTTTACAACGTCGTGGCCGACTCGGCCGTGATTAATTTCAGCTTCACCATGGTGATCATCAACTCCACGGTGGATAACCCCTGGCATGATATATCAGGTGAAATCCATCCAATATATTTTATATTATATATTGCTTTCTTTAAAAACAGCAATTACTCCGGTTCGCAAAGTTGTCTAATGCAGGACCCTAAACCGCCATATTGGTGCAAATTTAGAGGCCGTTAGAAAATTTCCGGCTTAAAAAGAAGGATTCCGTTTTAATATCCGGCTCAAGGGGAAGATGTCTCCCACAAAGCTTTGAAGCTCTCAATATCCGGTTCAAGATCCCGATTCAAGAAGAATTTATCTCTTGCAAAAAGTTAAAAATTGCCGAAGAGGACCTGCTGCCATGATGCGCGGTTCAAACATGGGTATCCTGCCTTATTGGCCTAACATATTATTGATCGCACCAGAGCCTCAGCTAAGGCGGGGTCTCCGTCTTTCTCATCATGCGAGGTTACAGGGAGTGGTTCTGTTTAAAGCGGCCTCCGGTTTACCCCTTGACATTTGTTTTTTATATATCACTGGGGGCCTTGGTCGTGTCCGAACCAACGAACACCCTTTGATAGGCGACAGCCACCAGATCATTTGGGGACATGGTCAAGTCTGAACCAGTCATGCCTCTTGGTCGGCCTAAGGCCACAAAATCACTTGGGGGCTTGGTCGAACCCGAACCATTGCCATGCCTCTTGATCTGGCATATATGCCACGAATCATTTGGGGACCTGGCTGACTTGAATCATTGTCACTCCTATTGGGGGCTTGGTCCTGTCCGACCATGGTAATACCATCTGATCAGCTCAGTATAGCATATTTTTACAAACGCTTTTTATCATTGCCTTTGCTTCCATATTTTTTCATAACTGTTATTTGATTTTTGTTGCGTTTTTTAAACCGACAACGTTTTAGTCCGGTTCAACTATCAATTACAAATTGACGGAACACGGTCAAATCTTAATCCGAAGGCCATCTGTCCGGTTTGATTTTCTGTTACCATCCTATTATGGAGTAAACCGGTGTTGATCAACCCGGCTTGACTTTCAATTACAAGTTGTCAATACAGGATCAAGTTATAATCCGGAGACTATCAGCCCGGTCTGGTTTGACTACGAGTCGCCAGTATTATATATGATTAAACCGGTGTTTATCATAACCCGGTACGGTTTATCATCAACCGGCACAGTATGAAAGGAGTTATCATTACTCAAGATTGGGGTTATCACTCTTACTACAAAAAATTGGTAAACCAATGATGTGATTCAATATCACAGGTATGATATATTTCATTGATTATTCTTAAGTACAACCTTGGTTATAAACCTAGATTATATGTTGGGCATTATGACCCGTCCGGCGGTAAGCCGCCAGGACACTTTAAACTTGTTGTATGCAGAGACAGGTTGAATAAAGCATGATGATAAATTATCCGGTGTTTATTAAACCGGCCTGGCTTTAAGACGATAAGTCGCCAGTATATGATGGGAAATTATCCGGAGTTTATTAAACCGACCTGGCTTTGGACTATACGTCGCCAACATATATTTGGACTGCGCCATTGGAATTATGCGCTTATAAATCATTGGGTATATTATTCAAATAGCCAACATGGCTGGACTTCTATTATGGTTGTCAATAACCAGTATTATGATTAAGGTTTCCAAAGTCGCTTTAGCACAATGGCTATCATATTATCAATGGATATGATTTTTATTCTACAATTGAAGGAATAGTCCCGAGTTACTGTAGGCTTACAACCTGGCACTTGAGGGCTACAATATTTAAGTTGAGATTACATCAATTATGCAAGTCTCATGTCGTTGCAAGCATGCACCATGACACTTGGGGGCTAATGCAAAGTCATTCTTTGTTCATCTTATTGAAGACCCGACTCATCACATTATAATGAGCCGGCCCTTGGGGGCTACCAATTGCTCCTGTCAACAGTTGAAGGTACAAAGCTTTTTATTCATTATATTGAAGAGTCCACTGCTCAGTTGGTAAAGCACAAGGCCCTTAACCTTGTGGACGTGGATTCAAGTCCCATGATGGGGGTTATATCATATGATGTTATTTTCATTGAAGTATATATTAAGTCCCAGCTCAATATTATCTTACTGAGCCGGCCCTTGGGGGCTACACATCATTGCTCAAATCTACATGATTATATTTACAAAGCCCATGCTCATTATTGCATAAATGACCCGACACTTGGGGGCTATATAATATGGAGTGTTCAGTTTTTACTAGTGACTGGGATGAACAACATGGATTTCTTCAAAAGTGGCAGTATTGATATTGAAGCAAGTCTTAAGCCATTACTTTGTTCTTCTCAAGACTTGGGGGCTACAGGTATTATATTATTATCAAGGAACTATTTTCAAATTCTCTATTTTGAGCAAACCGGATTGACCCGGCGTCACCAATCATTACGACTCCATGGCTGCAACCCGGCGTCATCAATAATCATGAACCGGCATTAGCAACAATCATGACCCGGAATTATCAGTTTTTATAACCAGACAATGGTGGTAATCATAAACCGGCAAGTTTTACATCTTCAAGCCGGATGGATATCAGTTGAATATTTCAGAGACTAATATTTTTGTCAAGTCAGAGCATTGAAGGCCGATTCAAATGGATTCTTTATTTACAAATATCTTCTGCAAGCAAATTGATTATGAAGATGGTTATTAACTTGAAAGGAAGAAATGACAAGGATTTAAGGATGATCAAGTGCCGGCTTACAAGTATATTAAAACCGAAGCACAACCCGACAAATTTGTTCTTGTTGCAGATCAGTTTAACATGGATGAATCCAAATTAAACTGGGGGCTAATGTCGGGGATATACCCCACGGTATAAACCACCGGATGTATGACCCGGTTAGAGTTTGGCGATTCACTGGCAACCCACTTGCACATGGCGGTTTACGGTTCATTGGTAATCCGGCAGGCGGGTCAGACAAGCGACAAGACCCGGTGGCCCAACGGGCGGATTATGGAAGGCCGGATCATGCTATGGTGGGCCGGTTTAAGAGAAAAGGCGTGAGCAATATTTACTTTACAAGGAAGACCCGGACTTGTATCCGGTTTGTATTAGAAGGGAGACTAGTCCTAATCCTAATAGGACTCCACATGTAACCCGCCCCTTCAACATATATAAGGAGGGGCAGGGCTCCCCAAAGGGGGAGAAGAGACAAGCAAGAAGAAACAATCTTAGGGCTAGACACAAAGAGGTGAGCCGGTTTATGGCGACTCCCTCGTGATGATAATGAGACCTAGCCTCAAACAGCATGTAGGTTTTTTACCGGATGATATTTCCCGGGGCCCGAAGCTGTCTAAACCCTTGTCTTGCGTGTTGATCCGCCCTGCGACTCTCGGTTCAGCTCAACCCCTCTCAAGCTACCACATAGATGCGTTGGCCTCGCGACTAAGTCCTTACACTAGGACATCTGACGTGACAATTCCACGACACCTCCCCCTCTCCCAAGTCCTCCTCCTCTCCCCCGGTGCTTGGCGAAGCCCTGCAGGATTGCCACGCTCCTCCTTCACCACCACGCCGTCGTGCTGCTGCTGGATGGAGTCTTCCCCAACATATCCTTCTCCCCTTGCTGGATCAAGGCATGGGAGACGTCACCGGGCTGCACGTGTGTTGAACGCGGAGGCGCCGTTGTTCGGCGCTTAGATCGGAATCACCCGCGATCTGAATCGCTGCGAGTATGACTCCTTCATCCGCGTTCTTACAACGCTTCCGCTTAGCGATCTACAAGGGTATGTAGATGCACTCCCCTTCCCCTCGTTGCTAGATTACTCCATAGATTGATCTTGGTGATGCGTAGAAAATTTTAAATTTCTACTACGATCCCCAACATGCATATCTATAGACGGGGTATTACTTACCCTTGTTCTCCTCGAGCTGCCTCTTGGCAAGGCCGAGCTCTTTCTTGTACCCCTCGAGGTCCTGCTTCAATACGGCGACCTCCGCAGTTAGTGCGGCGGACGCCAGCAGCGAAGCCTGCATATGCATATTGACATACTTATATTAGACTCCTGCGATCTTATTTGATCCTCTGTTCGGGTTTTCTTTGTGAGCACCGAACAAAGCATTAGGGGCTACTGTCTATGCGGTAATATTTCTACTACATTTTAAGATACTTACCTCGAATCCTGTTAGAAGGCTGGCACAGGCTTCAGTCAATCCGCTCTTGGCGGACTAAACCTTTTGGATCACCGCACTCATGATAGTGCGGTGCTCCTCGTCGATGGAAGCGCTGCGAAGCGCTTCCAGCAGATTGTCCGGCGCCACTGGATGGACAGAGGTCACTGGCACAGGCGTCTTTCCCCTCTTAGAAGGAGGCCGCCTGCCCGAGTCCGGAACCGCTGGAGGGTCCGGCACGGTGTTCGGCTGAGGGCCGAACTCGGAGCTCTCGGGGGCCCCGCCCCGCAGCTCCCGGAGTTCGGAAGGTCGCCTTGAGGCGCCTCCAGGACTGTCTCCCCTTGATCTGGTGCCTCTTGAGACAACACCTCGGCATTGTCGGCAGGATGAGGGGAGGTGGCGGTCGGGACTGGATCGCTATCCATGTCCGACAAGCCCAAGGAGCCGTCCGATGATACATCGATACTGACTCGTGGCGGCCTGCATAATTGCGTTCCGTGTTAGGGAAAGCAGTGCGACAAAGGAATCCTAGGAGTTACTCTGGTATCCGAATACTTACGATCTCCCCGGGGGCTTGACCCTGGGCAACCACTTGTCTTTGCCTTTGTCGGCGGCGGTGGAACTGTCCGGAAGGAGAGTCCTTCCCTTCTTGGACCCTCCGGCCGCACCAGTTGGGGCAGCCTTCCTTTTCTTGTCTCCCCCAGTCGGTGGGGGAGCATCTTCTTCTTCCTCTTCCTCGTCTTCAGGGGAAGAGTGCGCCGCAAAGTCATCAGACGGTGAGTCCGATGACGCCTGGCGTCGGGAACTCTTTTGGGTTCCCTTGGCCTTCTTGGTCTTCTCCGGCACCGTATAAGGGGCCGGAGTCAACATCTTCGCCAGAAGAGCGTCTGCGGGGCCTTTGGGAAAAGGAGCCGGACAGTCGATCTGTCCGGCCATCTTCTGCCAGTCCTGTCAAAGGTACGGGAGTTTAGATCTCGCATAGAGTCAATCTATATAAAAAATAATTATCCTGTGAAAGGTAAAACAGCTTACCGCACTGGCTTGGCGCTTCGCGCTGAATCCGCGATCCTCAGTAATAGGGGGGGACCTCGGCACTTTTGAACAGCACCCTCTAGGCGTCTTCATGAGTCGTGTCGAAGAGCATGTTCAGAGTTCGGTGCTGCGCCGTATTGAACTCCCACAAGTTGAACTCCCGCTGTTGGCACGGGAGTATCCGGCGGATGAGTATAACTTGGACTACGTTGACAAGATTGAGCTTCTTGTCCACCATGTTTTGAATACATGTTTGAAGTCCGGGCAGCTCTTTCGAACTACCCCAGGATAGGCCCTTCTCTTTCTAGGAGGTGAGCCGCGTGGGGATGCCAGATCGGAACTCGGGGGCCGATGCCCATGCAGGGTCGCGCGGCTCGGTGATATAGAACCACCCCGATTGCCACCCCTTTATGGTTTCCACAAAGGAGCCCTCGAGCCATGTTACGTTGGGCATCTTGCCCACCATGGCGCCTCCGCACTCCGCCTGGCAGCCGCCCACCAACTTTGGCTTGACAATGAAGGTCTTCAGCCATAAGCCGAAGTGTTGCTTGATGCGGAGGAAGGCCTCGCACACGACGATAAACGCCGAGATGTTGAGGATGAAGTTCAGGGCCAGATCGTGGAAATCCAGGCCGTAATAAAACATGAGCCCCGGACGAAGGGATGGAGAGGGAACCCCAGTTCGCGGAGGAAATGGGTGAGGAATACTACCCTCTCATGGGGCCTGGGGGTGGGGATGAGCTGCCCCTAATCTGGGAGCCGGTGCGCGATGTTGTCTGGCAGGTATCCGGCTCTCCTCAGTTTCTTGATGTCTCCCTCCGTGGCGGAGGAGACCATCAACTTGCCTCCCGCTTCGGACATGATTGGAGAAGGTCGAGGTGGGAAGTGTGTACTTGGGCGCTAGAGCTCAAGTGTGCGAAAATGGATGGGTAAGGGAGGAAGAAGGCGTGGACAGAAAGGTGAATCCTTATCCCTTTATATGGGCGGACGAAACTAAGCGTCCCCACTTGCCTGGTAAAACTCGCTTATCCCCAAGCGCCGCAATTGATGGCGCGGTTGGGTTACCCACGCCCGTATTGATGAGAATCCCGTAATAAGGGGACACGATCTCTGCTTTGATAAGACATGTCAAAAAACTGCCTCGCGTTATGTGCGGGGCTGGTTAAAAGAAACGGTTCGAATAATCATCGGGCCATGACGTAACGTCATGCTGCCAAAACAAGCCGGCAAATTAGATCTGCGAAAATATAATTCTCTCTATGGTGGAATGTGGAACTTATTTTGCAGGGTCGGACACTATCCTCGTATTCAAATTCTTCTGTGATGTATTCGGAGAAGGAACCCGCCTTGCAATGCCGAAGACAATACTGCGCACCGGACTCATTGTCATTGAAGCCTGGTTCAGGGGTTAATGAGGGAGTCCTAGATTAGGGGTATCCGGGCAGCCGGACTATCTCCATTCGCCGGACTGTTAGACTATGAAGATACAAGATTGAAGACTTCGTCTTGTGTCCGGATGGGACTCTACTTGGCGTGGAAGGCAAGCTAGGCAATACGGATATGGATATCTCCTCCTTTGAAACCGACCTTGTGTAACCCTAACCCTCTCCGGTGTCTATATAAACCGAAGGGTTTTAGTCCGTAGGACAACAACCATAACATACAATCATACCATAGGCTAGCTTCTAGGGTTTAGCCTCTTTGATCTCGTGGTAGATCTACTCTTGTACTACCCATATCATCAATATTAATCAAGCAGGACGTAGGGTTTTACCTCCATCAAGAGGGCCCGAACCTGGGTAAAACATCGTGTCCCCTGCTTCCTATTACCATCTGGCCTAGACGCACAGTTCAGGACCCCCTACCCGAGATCCGCTGGTTTTGACACCGATAGGATCCATGTATGAGAACAAAGTATGGACTTTGATTGACTTGCCCGATGATCGGTGAGTCATTGAGAATAAATGGATCTTCAAGAGGAAGACGGACACTGATAGTAGTGTTACTATATACAAAGCTCGAATTGTCGCAAAATGTTTTTGACAGGATCAAGGTGTTGACTATGATGAGATTTTATCACTCGTATCAATGCTTAGAAGTCTGTCCGAATCATGTTAGCAGTTGCCGCATTTTATGAAATCTAGCAAATGGATGTCAAAACTGCATTCCTTAATGGATTTCTTAAAGAAGAGTTATATATGATGCAACCAGAAGGTTTTGTCAATCCTAAAGGTGCTAACAAAGTGAGCAAGCTCCAGCGATCCATCTATGGACTGGTGCAAGCATCTCAGAGTTAGAATATATGCTTTGATAAAGTGATCAAAGCCTATGGTTTTTATACAGACTTGCGGTGAAGCCTATATTTACAAGAAAGTGAGTGGGAGCACTACAGCATTTCTGATAAGTATATGTGAATGACATATTGTTGATCGGCAATAATGTAGAATTTTTTGGAAAGCATAATGGAGTGCTTGAAAGGAGTTTTTCAAAGAAAGACCTTGGTGAAGCTACTTGCATATTGAGCATCAAGATCTATAGAGATAGAACAACATGCTTGATATATTTTCAATGAGTACATACCTTGACAAGATTTTGAAGTAGTTCAAAATGGAACAGCCAAAGAAGGAGTTCTTGCCTGTGTTGCAAGGTGTGAAGTTGAGTAAAGACTCAAAACCCGACCACGGCAAAAAATAGAAAGAGAATGAAAAGTCATTCCCTATGCCTCAGTCATAGGATCTACAAAGTATGCTATGCTGTGTACCAGACCTATTATGTACCTCACCATAAGTTTGGCAAGATGGTACAATAGTGATCCAGGAGTGGATCACTGGACAATGGTCAAAAATATCCTTAGTGGAATAAGGAAATGTTTCTACGTTATGGAGGTGACAAAGAGTTCGTCGTAAAGAGTTACGTTGATGCAAGCTTTGACACCGGTCTGGATGACTCTAAGTCTTGATCTAGATACATATTGAAAGTGGGAGCAATTAGCTAGAGTACCTCCGTGCAAAGCATTGTAGACATAGAAAATTTGCAAAATACACACGGCTCCGAATGTGGCAGACCCGTTGACAAAATTTCTCTCACAAGAAAAACATGATCACTCTTTGGGTGTTAATCACATAGCAATGTGAACTAGATTATTGACTCTAGTTAGTCACATGGAGATGTGAACTAATCACATAAAGATGTGAACTATTGGTGTTAAATCACATGACGATGTGAACTAGATTATTGACTCTAATGCAAGTGGGAGACTGAAGGAAATATGCCCTAGAGGCAATAATAAAGTTGGTATTTATATTTCCTTATATCATGATAAATTTTTATTATTCATGCTAGAATTTTATTAACCGGAAACTTAGTACATGTGTGAATACATAGACAAACAGAGTGTCACTAGTTTGCCTCTACTTGACTAGCTCGTTGAATCAATGATGGTTATGTTTCCTAACAATAGACATGAGTTGTCATTTTATTAACGGGATCACATCATTAGAGAATGATGTGATCGACTTGACCCATCCATTAGCTTAGCACGATGATCGTTTAGTTTGTTGCTATTGCTTTCTCCATAACTATACATGTTCCTATGACTATGCGATCATGCAACTCCCGAATACCGGAGGAACACTTTGTGTGCTACCAAATGTCACAATGTAACTGGGTGATGATAAAGGTGCTCTACAGGTGTCTCCTATGGTGTTTGTTGAGTTGGCATGGCTCAAGATTAGGATTTGTCACTCCGATTGTCGGAGAGGTATCTCTGGGCCCTCTCGGTAATGTTCATCACTATAAGCCTTGCAAGCAATGTAGCTAATGAGTTAGTTACGAGATGTAGCATTATGGAATGAGTAAAGAGACTTGCTGGTAACAAGATTGAACTAGGTATTGAGATACCGACGATCGAATCTCGGGCAAGTAACATACCGATGACAAAGGGAACAACGTGTACCATTGTGCGGTTTGACCGATAAAGATCTTCATAGAATATGTAGGAGCAAATATGAGCATCCGGGTTCTGCTATTGGTTATTCACCAGAGACATGTCTCGGTCATCTCTACATAGTTCTCAAACCCGTAGGGTCCGCACGGTTAACGTTCGGTGACGATTGGTATTAAAAGTTTATGTGATTTGATGTACCGAAGGTTGTTCGGAGTCCCGGATGAGATCACGGACATGAAGAGGAGTCTCGAAATGATCTATCCATAAAGATCAATATATTGGAAGGCTATATTCGGACATCAGAAAGGTTCCGAGTGATCCGGGTATTTTTCGGAGTACCAGGGGAGTTACGCGAATACGGGAGTACATATGGGCCTTAGTGGGCTTTAAAGGAAAAGGAGGAGAAGCCACGAGGGCTGGCTGTGCGTCCCCCATGGACCTAGTCCGAATTGGACTAGGGAGGGGCTTCGGCCCCTCTTTCCTTCTCCTCCCCTTCTCCTTCCTCCCCCCTCCTAGTAGTACTAGGAAAGGGCAATCCTACTCCTACTAGGAGGAGGATTCCTCCCCCCTTGGCGCGCCTAGAGAGGCTGGCCGGCCTCCCCTCCCTCCTTTATATACGTGGGGAGGGGGCACCCTAGAACACACAAGTTGATCAGTTGATCTTTTAGCCATGTGCGGTGCCCCCCACCATAATCCACCTCGGTCATATCGTAGCGGTGCTTAGGCGAAGCCTTGCGTCAGTAGCATCATCATCACGGTCATCACGCCGTCGTGCTGATAGAACTCTCCCTCGAAGCTCTGCTGGATCGGAGTTTGTGGGACGTCACCGAGCTGAATGTGTGCTGAACTCGGAGGTGCCGTATGTATGGTACTTGGATCGGTCGGATCGTGAAGACGTACGACTACATCAACCGCGTTCTCGTAACGCTTCCGCTTATGGTCTACGAGGGTACTTGGACGAAACTCTCCCCTCTCGTTGCTATGCATCACCATGATCTTGCATGTGTGTAGGAATTTTTTTGAAATTACTACGTTCCCCAACAGTGGCATTCGAGCTAGGTTTATGCGTAGATGTTATACGCATGAGTAGAACACAAAGGAGTTGTGGGTGTGGGTATATACATATTGCTTGCCGTCACTAGTTGATTCTTGATTCGGCGGCATTGTTGGATGAAACGGCTCAGACCCACATTACACGTAAGCTTATGCGAGACTGGTTCTACCGACGTGCTTCACACACAGGTGGATGGTGGGTGTCAGTTTCTCCAACTTTAGTTGAATCAGATTCAATGAACAAGGTTCTTTCTGAAGATCAAAAAGCAATCACTTTACTGCGTTGTGGTTTTTGATGCGTAGGTAAGAACGGTTCTTGCTCAGCCCGAAGCAGCCACGTAAAACTTGCAACAACAAAGTAGAGGACGTCTAACTGGTTTTTGCAGGGCATGTTGTGATGTGATATGGTCAAGACATGATGCTAAATTTTATTATATGTCATGATCGTTTTGTAACAAAGTTATCGGCAACTGGCAGGAGCCTTATGGTTGTCTCTTTATTGCATAAGACGCAAGTGCCATGTAATCGCTTTACTTTATCTCTATGCGATAGCAATAGTTGCAAAAGCAATAGCTGGTGTGACGACCATGTGACAACACGTTGATAAAAGATCAAGATGATGGAGATCATGGTGTCATGCCGGTAGCAATGGAGATCATGACAGTACTTTGGAGATGGAGATCAAAGGCACAAGATGATGATGGCCATATCATGTCACATATTTTTGATTGCATCTGATGTTTATCTTTTATACATCTTATTTTTCTTAGTTCGACGGTAGCATTATAAGATCATCTCTCACGAAATTTCAAGGTATAAGTGTTCTCCCTGAATATGCAACGATGCGACAGTTCATCGTGCCGAGACACCACATGATGATCGAGTGTGATAAGCTCTATGTTCACATACAACGGGTGCAAGCCAGTTTTGCACACGCGGAATACTCGGGTTATACTTGACGAGCCTAGCATATGCAGATATGGCCTCGGAACACTGGAGACTGAAAGGTCGAGCATGAATCATATAGTAGATATGATCAACATAGTGATGTTCACCGTTGAAAACTACTCTATCTCATGTGATGATCAGACATGGTTTAGTTGATATGGATCACGTGATCACTTAGATGATTAGAGGGATGTCTATCTATGAAGGAGTTCTTAAGTAATATGATTAATTGAACTTTAATTTATCATGAACTTAGTCCTGATAGTATTTGCATAACTATGTTGTAGATCAATAGCTCGCAATGTAGCTCCCCGTTTATTTTTGATATGTTACTACAGAAAAAACTATGTTGAAAGTTGATAGTAGCAATGATGCAGACTAGGTCCGTGAACTGAGGATTATCCTCACTGCTGCACGGAAGAATTATGTCCTTGATGCACCGCTAGGTGACAGACCTATTGCTGGAGCAGATGCAGACGCTATGAACGTTTGACAAGCTCGGTATGATGACTACATGATAGTTTAGTGCACCATGCTTTACGGCTTAGAACCGGGACTTCAAAAATGTTTTGAACGCCACGGGTCATATAAGATGTTCCAAGAGTTGAAATTGGTATCTCATACTCATGCCCGTGTTAAGAGGCATGAGACCTCTAACAGTACTTTGCCTACAAGATGGAGGAGAATAGCTCAATGAGTAAGCATGTGCTTAGAATGTCTGTACTACAATCACTTGAATCAAGTGGGAGTTAATCTTCCCGGTAAGATAGTGATTGACACAGTTCTCTAGTCACTATCACCAAGTTACTAGAACTTCGTGATGAACTATAATATGCAAGGGATAACGAAAACGTTTCCCGAAGCTATTCGCGATGCTGAAATTGATGAAGGTAGAAATCAAGAAAAAGTATCAAGTGTTGATGGTTGACAAGACCACTAGTTTCAAGTAAAAGGGCAAGGGAAAGAAAGGGAACTTCAAGAAAAATGGCAAGCAAGTTGCCACTACCATGAAGAAGCCCAAAGCTAGACCCAAGCCTGAAACTGAGTGCTTCTACTGCAAAGGAAACGGTCACTGGAAGTGCAACTGCCCTAGATACTTGCCGGATAAGAAGGATGGCAAAGTGAACAAAGGTATATTCGATATACATGTTATTGATCTGTACTTTACTAGTGTTTATAGGAAACCCCTCAGTATTTGATACTAGTTTAGTTGCTGAGAGTAGTAACTTGAAACGGGAGTTACAAAATAAACAAAGACTAGTTGAGAACAAGGTGACGATGTGTGTTGGAAATAATTCCAAGGGTGATAAGATCACCATCGCACACTCCCTTTACCTTTGAGATTAGTGTTGAACCTAAAATAAATGTTATTTGGTGTTTGCGTTGAGCATAATATGATTGGATCATGTTTATTGCAATACGGTTATTCATTTAAGTCAAAGAATAATTGTTATTATGTTTACATGAATAAAACCTTCTGTGATCATACACCCAAGGTGAATGGGTTATTGAATCTCTATTGTAGTGATACACATATTTATAATATTGAAGCCAAAAGATGCAAAGTTAATAATGATAGTGCAACCAATTTGTGGCACTGTCATTTAGGTCATATTGGTGTAAAGCGCATGAAGAAACTCCATGCTGATGGACTTTTGGAATCACTTGATTATGAATCACTTGATGCTTGCCAACCATGCCTCATGGGCAAGATGAAGGAAATATGCCCTAGAGGCAATAATAAAGTTATTATTTATTTCCCCATATCATGATAAATGTTTATTATTCATGCTAGAATTGTATTAACCAGAAACTTAGTACATGTGTGAATACATAGACAAACAGAGTGTCACTAGTATGCCTCTACTTGACTAGCTCATTAATCAAAGATGGTTAAGTTTCCTAACCATAGACATGAGTTGTCATTTGATTAATGGGATCACATCATTAGGAGAATGATGTGATTGACTTGACCCAATCCATTAGCTTAGCACTTGATCGTTTAGTTTTCTGCTATTGCTTTCTTCATGACGTATACATGTTCCTCTGACTATGAGATTATGCAATTCTCGATTACTGGAGGAACACATTGTGTGCTACCAAACATCACAACGTAACTAGGTGATTATAAAGGTGCTCTACAGGTGTCTCCAATAGTACTTGTTGAGTTGGCATAAATCAAGATTAGGATTTGTCACTCCGATTGTCGGAGAGGTATCCCTGGGCCCACTCGGTAATGCACATCACTATAAGCCTTGCAAGCATTGTAACTAATGAGTTAGTAGCGGGATGATGTATTATGGAACGAGTAAAGAGACTTGCCAGTAACGAGATTGAACTAGGTATTGAGATACCGATGATCGAATCTCGGGCAAGTAACATACCGATGACAAAGGGAACAACATATGTTGTTATGCGGTTTGACCGATAAAGATCTTCGTAGAACATGTGGGAGCCAATATGAACATCCAGGTTCCGGTGTTGGTTATTGACTGGAAACGTGTCTCGGTCATGTCTACATAGTTCTCAAACCCATAGGGTCCGCACGCTTAAAGTTTGGTGATGATCGGTATTATGAGTTTTTGTGTTTTTATGTACCGAAGGTAGTTCGGAGTCCCGGATATGATCACGGACATGACGAGGAGTCTCGAAATGGTCGAGACGTAAAGATCGATATATTGGACGACTATATTCGGACACTGGAAGTGTTCCGGATGGTTTCGGAGAAAACCGGACCCCACCCCCCGGCCTAGGGCAGGCCGCGCGCCCCTCCCCCTCTGGTCTGAATTGGACTAGGAGAGGGGGGCGGCGCCCCCATTCCTTCTCCCTCCCCCCTTCCTTTCCCCCTCCTAGTAGGAGTAGAAAAGAGGGGAATCCTACTCCTACTAGGAGGAGGATTCCTCCTCCTGGCGCGCCTACAGGGGCCGACCGTCCTTCCCCCTTGCTCCTTTATATACGGGAACGGGGGGCACCTCTAAACACACAAGTTGATCTATTGATCTATTCCATCCGTGTGCGGTGCCCCCCTCCACCATAATCCACCTCGATTATATCGTAGCGGTGCTTAGGCGAAGCCCTGCGTCGGTAGCATCATCATCACCATCATCATGCCTTCGTGCTGACGAAACTCTCCCATGAAGCTCTGTTGGATCGGAGTTCGTGGGACGTCATCGAGCTGAACATGTGCTAAACTCAGAGGTGCCGTGCGTTTGGTACTTGGATCGGTCGGATCATGAAGACATACGACTACATCAACCACGTTGTGCTAACGCTTCCGCTTTCGGTCTACGAGGGCACGTAGACACACTCTCCTCTCTCGTTGCTATGCATCACCATGATCCTGTGTGTGCGTAGGAATTTTTTTGAAATTACTACGTTCCCCAAGAGTGGCATCCGAGCTAGGTTTATGCATAGATGTTATATGCACGAGTAGAACACAAGTGAGTTGTGGACGATACAAGTCATACTGCTTACCAGCATGTGATAACCCACAAGTATAGGGGATCGCAACAGTTTTCGATAAGTAAGAGTGTCGAACCCAACGAGGAGCTAAAGGTAGAACAAATATTCCCTCAATTCTATCGACCACCGATACAACTCTACGCACGCTTGACGTTCGCTTTACCTAGAACAAGTATGAAACTAGAAGTACTTTGTAGGTGTTGTTGGATAGGTTTGCAAGATAATAAAGAGTACGTAAATAAAAAGTAGGGGCTGTTTAGATAAAGAAACAATAAAGTAAATATAGAAAGTGTGGAAAAGTGGTGGTAGGAGTTGCAGAATTGCCCCTAAGCAATTGACTACTTTACTTGACCGATAGCAAGTATTATGTGGGAGAGGCCACTGCTAGCATGTCATCCCTGACTTAGAATTCTATGCACTTATGATTGGAACTATTAGCAAGCATCCGCAACTACTAACGTTCATTAAGGTAAAACCCAACCATAGCATTAACATAAATTGGTCCCCCTTCAATCCCATATGCATCAATTTCTATGCTAGGTTGAAGCTTCTATCACTCTTGCCCTCCAATACATAGTCCTATCTATTGGGTTTCGTAGTAATTTCAAAAAAATTCCTAGGCACACGCAAGATCATGGTGATGCATAGCAACGAGATGGGAGAGTGTGATCTACGTACCCTTGTAGATCGACAACGGAAGTGTTAACTTGGTTGATGTAGTCGTACATCTTCACGGCCCGACCGATCAAGCACCGAAACTATAGCACCTCCGAGTTCTAGCACACGTTCAGCTCGATGACGATCCCCGGACTCCGATCCAGCAAAGTGTCGGGGAAGAGTTCCGTCAGCACGATGGCGTGGTGACGATCTTGATGTACTATCGTCGCAGGGCTTCGCCTAAGCACTGCTACAATATTATCGAGGACTATGGTGGAAGGGGGCACCGCACACGGCTAAGAATATGATCACATGGATCAACTTGTGTCTCTAGGGGTGCTCCTTGCCTCCATATATAAAGGCTCAAAAGGGGGGGCTGGCCGGCCATCATAGGGCGCGCGAGGAGGAGTCATACTCCCTCCGGGAGTAGGACACCCCCCCTTTCCTAGTTGGAATAGGATTCGTGAAGGGGGGGAAAAGAGAGAGAGAAGGAAGGGGGCGCCGGCCCCCTCTCTCCTTCTCCTATTCGAACTAAGGGGGGAGGGGCACACGGACCATCCTTGGCCACCTCTCCTATCTCCCACTAAGGCCCACTAAGGCCCATATACCTCCCGGGGGGTTCCGGTAACCTCTCGGTACTCCGGTAAAATCCCGATTTCACCCGGAACACTTCCGATATCCAAATATAGGCTTCCAATATATCAATCTTTATTTCTCGACCATTTCGAGACTCCTCGTCATGTCCGTGATCACATCCGGGACTCCGAACAAACTTCGGTACATCAAAACATTTAAACTCATAATATAACTGTCATCGAAACCTTAAGCGTGCGGACCGTACGGGTTCGAGAACAATGTAGACATGAACGAGACATGTCTCCGGTCAATAACTAATAGCGGAACCTGGATGCTCATATTGGCTCCTACATATTCTACGAAGATCTTTTATCGGTCAGACCGCATAACAACATACGTTGTTCCCTTTGTCATCGGTATGTTACTTGCCCGAGATTCGATCGTCGGTATCCAATACCTAGTTCAATCTCGTTACCGGCAAGTATCTTTACTCGTTTCGTAATACATCATCCCACAACTAACTCATTAGTTGCAATGCTTGCAAGGCTTAAGTGATGTGCATTACCGAGAGGGCCCAGAGATACCTCTCCGTCAATCGGAGTGACAAATCCTAATCTCGAAATACACCAACCCAACATGTACCTTTGGAGACACCTGTGGAGCTCCTTTATAATCACCCAGTTGTATTGTGACGTCTGGTAGCACACAAAGTGTTCCTCCGGCAAACTGGAGTTGCATAATCTCATAGTCATAGGAACATGTATAAGTCATGAAGAAAGCAATAGCAACATACTAAACGATCGGGTGCTAAGCTAATGGAATGGGTCATGTCAATCAGATCATTCAACTAATGATGTGATCCCGTTAATCAAATGACAACTCTTTGTCCATGGTTAGGAAACATAACCATCTTTGGTTAACGAGCTTGTCAAGTAGAGGCATACTAGTGACACTCTGTTTGTCTAAGTATTCACACATGTATTATGTTTCCGGTTAATACAATTCTAGCATGAATAAACATTTATCATGATATAAGGAAATAAATAATAACTTTATTATTGCCTCTAGGGCATATTTCCTTTAGTCTCCCACTTGCACTAGAGTCAATAATCTAGATTACACAGTAATGATTCTAACACCCATGGAGCCTTGGTGCTGATCACGTTTTTCTCGTGGAAGAGGCTTAGTCAATGGGTCTGCTACATTCAGATCCGTATGTATCTTGCAAATCTCTATGTCTCCCACATGGACTAGATCCCGGATGGAATTGAAGCGTCTTTTGATGTGCTTGCTTCTCTTGTGAAATCTGGATTCATTCGCCAAGGCAATGGCACCAGTATTGTCACAAAAGATTTTCATTGGACCCGATGCACTAGGTATGACACCTAGATCGGATATGAACTCCTTCATCCAGACTCCTTCATTTGCTGCTTCCGAAGCAGCTATGTACTCCGCTTCACATGTAGATCCCGCCACGACGCTTTGTTTAGAACTGCACCAACTGACAGCTCCACCGTTTAATGTAAATACGAATCCGGTTTGTGATTTAGAATCGTCCGGATCAGTGTCAAAGCTTGCATCAATGTAACCGTTTACGATGAGCTCTTTGTCACCTCCATATACGAGAAACATATCCTTAGTACTTTTTAGGTACTTCAGGATGTTCTTGACCGCTGTCCAGTGATCCACTCCTGGATTACTTTGGTATCTCCCTGCTAGACTTATAGCAAGGCACACATCAGGTCTGGTACACAGCAGCATACATGATAGAGCCTATGGCTGAAGCATAGGGAATATCTTTCATTTTCTCTCTATCTTCCGCAGTGCTCGGGCATTGAGTCTGACTCAACTTCACACCTTGTAACACAGGCAAGAACCCTTTCTTTGCTTGATCCATCTTGAACCTCTTCAAAACTTTGTCAAGGTATGTGCTTTGTGAAAGTCCAATTAAGCATCTTGATCTATCTCTATAGATCTTAATGCCTAATATGTAAGCAGCTTCACCGAGGTCTTTCATTGTAAAAACTCTTATTCAAGTATCCCTTTATGCTATCCAGAAATTCTATGTCATTTCCAATTAGTAATATGTCATCCACATATAATATCAGAAATGCTATAGAGCTCCCACTCACTTTCTTGTAAATACAGGCTTCTCCAAAAGTCTGTATAAAACCAAATGCTTTGATCACACTATCAAAGCGTTTATTCCAACTCCGAGAGGCTTGCACCAGTCCATAAATGGATCGCTGGAGCTTGCACACTTTGTTAGCTCCCTTTGGATCGACAAAACCTTCTGGTTGCATCATATACAACTCTTCTTCCAGAAATCCATTCAGGAATGCAGTTTTGACATCCATCTGCCAAATTTCATAATCATAAAATGCGGCAATTGCTAACATGATTCGGACAGACTTAAGCATCGCTACGGGTGAGAAGGTCTCATCATAGTCAATCCCTTGAACTTGCCGAAACCCTTTTGCGACAAGTCGAGCTTTGTAGACAGTAATATTACCGTCAGCGTCAGTCTTCTTCTTGAAGATCCATTTATTCTCAATTTCTTGCCGATCATTGGGCAAGTCAACCAAAGTCCACACTTTGTTCTCATACATGGATCCCATCTTAGATTTCATGGCTTCAAGCCACTTTGCGGAATCTGGGCTCACCATCGCTTCTTCATAGTTCGTAGGTTCATCATGATCTAGTAGCATGACTTCCATAACAAGATTACCGTACCACTCTGGCACGGATCTTACTCTGGTTGATCTACGAGGTTCAGTAGTATCTTGTTCTGAAGTTCCATGATCATTATCATTAGCTTCCTCACTAATTGGTGTAGGTGTCACAGAAACAGGTTCCTGTGATGTACTACTTTCCAATAAGGGAGTAGGTACAGTTACCTCGTCAAGTTCTACTTTCCTCCCACTCACTTCTTTCGAGAGAAACTCCTTCTCCAGAAAGTTTCCGAATTTAGCAACAAAAGTCTTGCCTTCAGATCTGTGATAGAAGGTGTATCCAATAGTCTCCTTTGGATATCCTATGAAGACACATTTCTCTGATTTGGGTTCGAGCTTATCAGGTTGAAGCTTTTTCAAATAAGCATCGCAGCCCCAGACTTTCAGAAACGACAACTTTGGTTTCTTGCCAAACCATAGTTCATAAGGCGTCGTCTCGATGGATTTTGTTGGTGCCCTATTTAACGTGAATGCGGCCGTCTCTAAAGCATAACCCCAAAATGATAGCGGTAAATCAGTAAGAGACATCATAGATCGCACCATATCTGGTAAAGTACGATTACGATGTTCGGACACACCATTACGCTGTGGTGTTCCGGGTGGCCTGAGTTGCGAAACTATTCCGCATTGTTTCAAATGTACACCAAACTCGTAACTCAAATATTCTCCTCCACGATCAGATCGTAGGAATTTTATTTTCTTGTTACGATGATTTTCGACTTCACTCTGAAATTTTTTGAACTTTTCAAACATTTCAGACTTATGTTTCATTAAGTAGATATACCCATATCTGCTTAAGTCATCTGTGAAGGTGAGAAAATAACGATATCCTCCACGAGCCTCAATATTCATCGGACCACATACATCTGTATGTATGATTTCCAATAAATCTGTTGCTCTCTCCATAGTACCGGAGAACGGCGTTTTAGTCATCTTGCCCATGAGGCACGGTTCGCAAGTACCAAGTGATTCATAATCAAGTGGTTCCAAAAGTCCATCAGTATGGAGTTTCTTCATGTGCTTTGCACCGATATGACCTAAACGGCAGTGCCACAAATAAGTTGCACTATCATTATCAACTCTGCGTCTTTTGGTTTCGACATTATGAATATGTGTGTTACTACTATTGAGATTCAATAAGAATAGACCACTCCTTAAGGGTGCATGACCATAAAAGATATTACTCATGTAAATAGAACAACCATTATTCTCTGATTTAAATGAATAACCGTCTCGCATCAAACAAGATCCAGATATAATGTTCATGCTCAACGCTGGCACCAAATGACAATTATTTAGGTCTAATATTAATCCCGAAGGTAGATGTAGAGGTAGCGTGCCGACCGCGATCACATCGACTTTGGAACCATTTCCCACGCGCATCGTCACCTCGTCCTTAGCTAATCTTCGCTTAATCCGTAGTCCCTATTTCGAGTTGCAAATATTAGCAACAGAACCAGTATCAAATACCCAGGTGCTACTGCGAGTATTAGTAAGGTACACATCAATAACATGTATATCACATATACCTTTGTTCACCTTGCCATCCTTCTTATCCGCCAAATACTTGGGGCAGTTCCGCTTCCAGTGACCAGTCTGCTTGCAGTAAAAGCACTCAGTTTCAGGCTTAGGTCCAGACTTGGGTTTCTTCTCTCGAGCAGCAACTTGCTCGTGGTTCTTCTTGAAGTTCCCCTTCTTCTTCCCTTTGCCCTTTTTCTTGAAACTAGTGGTCTTGTTGACCATCAACACTTGATGCTCCTTCTTGATTTCTACCTCCGCAGCCTTTAGCATTGCGAAGAGCTCGGGAATTGTCTTATTCATCCCTTGCATATTATAGTTCATCATGAAGCTCTTGTAGCTTGGTGGAAGTGATTGGAGAATTCTGTCAATGACGCTATCATCCGGAAGATTAACTCCCAGTTGAATCAAGTGATTACAATACCCAGACATCTTGAGTATATGCTCACTGACAGAACTGTTCTCCTCCATCTTGCAGCTATAGAACTTATTGGAGACTTCATATCTCTCAATCTGGGCATTTGCTTGAAATATTAACTTCAACTCCTGGAACATCTCATATGCCCCATGACGTTCAAGACGTCGTTGAAGTCCCGGTTCTAAGCCGTAAAGCATGGCACATTGAACTATCGAGTAGTCATCAGCTTTGCTCTGCCAGACGTTCATAACATCTGGTGTTGCTCCAGCAGCAGGCCTGGCACCCAGCGGTGCTTCCAGGGCGTAATTCTTCTGTGCAGCAATGAGGATAATCCTCAAGTTACGGACCCAGTCCGTGTAATTTCTACCATCATCTTTCAATTTTGCTTTCTCAAGGAACGCATTAAAATTCAACGGAACAACAGCACGGGCCCTCTATCTACAATCAAACATACATAAGCAAGATACTATCAGGTACCAAGTTCATGATAAATTTAGGTTCAATTAATCATATTACTTAAAGAACTCCCACTTAGATAGACATCCCTCTAATCCTCTAAGTGATTACGTGATCCAAATCAACTAAACCATGTCCGATCATCACGTGAGATGGAGTAGTTTCATCGGTGAACATCACTATGTTGATAATATCTACTATATGATTCACGCTCGACCTTTCAGTCTCCATGTTCCGAGGCCATATCTGTATATGCTTGGCTCATCAAGTATAACCTGAGTATTCCGCATGTGCAACTGTTTTTCACCCATTGTATTTGAACGTAGAGCCTATCACACCCGATCATCACGTGGTGTCTCGGCACGAAGAACTTTCGCAACGGTGCATACTCAGGGAGAACACTTCTTGATAATTAGTGAGAGATCATCTTATAATGCTACCGTCAATCAAAGCAAGATAAGATGCATAAAAGATAAACATCACATGCAATCAATATAAGTGATATGATATGGCCATCATCATCTTGTGCTTGTGATCTCCATATCCGAAGCACCGTCGTGATCACCATCGTCACTGGCGCGACACCTTGATCTCCATCGTAGCATCGTTGTCGTCTCGCCAATCTTATGCTTCCACGACTATCGCTACCGCTTAGTGATAAAGTAAAGCATTACAGCGCGATTGCATTGCATACGATAAAGCGACAACCATATGGCTCCTCCCAGTTGCCGATAACTCGGTTACAAAACATGATGATCTCATACAATAAAATTTAGCATCATGTCTTGACCATATCACATCACAACATGCCCTGCAAAAACAAGTTAGACGTCCTCTACTTTGTTGTTGCAAGTTTTATGTGGCTGCTACAGGCTTAAGCAAGAACCAATCTTACCTACGCATCAAAACCACAACGATAGTTTGTCAAGTTGGTGTTGTTTTAACCTTCGCAAGGACCGGGCGTAGCCACACTCGGTTCAACTAAAGTTGGAGAAATTGTCACCCGCTAGCCACCTTTGTGCAAAGCACGTCGGGAGAACTGGTCTCGCGTAAGCGTACGCGTAATGTCGGTCCGGGCCGCTTCGTCCAACAATACCGCCGAACCAAAGTATGACATGCTGGTAAGCAGTATGACTTATATCGCCCACAACTCACTTGTGTTCTACTCGTGCATATAACATCAACACATAAAACCTAGGCTCGGATGCCACTGTTGGGTTTCATAGTAATTTCAAAAAAATTCCTACGCACACGCAAGATCATGGTGATGCATAGCAACGAGATGGGAGAGTGTGATCTACGTACCCTTGTAGATCGACAACAGAAGCGTTAACTTGGTTGATGTAGTCATACGTCTTCACGGCCCGACCAATCAAGCACTGAAACTACAGCACCTCCAAGTTCTAGCACTAGTTCAGCTCGATGACGATCCCCGGACTCCGATCCAGCAAAGTGTCGGGGAAGAGTTCCATCAGCACGACGGCGCGGTGACGATCTTGATGTACTACCGTCGCAGGGCTTCGCCTAAGCACTGCTACAATATTATCGAGGACTATGGTGGAAGGGGGCACCGCACACGGCTAAGAATATGATCACGTGGATCAACTTGTGTCTCTAGGGGTGCTCCTTGCCTCCGTATATAAAGTCTCAAAAGGGGGGGGCTGTCCGGCCATCATAGGGTGCGCCAGGAGGAGTCCTACTCCCTCCGGGAGTAGGACTCCCCCCCCTTTCCTAGTTGGAATAGGATTCATGAAGGGGGGAAAAAGAGAGAGAGAAGGAAGGGGGCGTTGGCCCCCTCTCTCCTTGTCCTATTCGGACTAAGGGGGGAGGGGCGCACGGCCCATCCCTGGCCACCTCTCCTATCTCCCACTAAGGCCCACGAAGGCCCATATACCTCCCAGGGGGGTTCCGGTAACCTCCCGGTACTCCGGTAAAATCCCGATTTCACCCGGAACACTTCCTATATCCAAATATAGGCTTCCAATATATGAATCTTTATGTCTCGACCATTTCGAGACTCCTCGTCATGTCCGTGATCACATCCGGGACTCCGAACAAACTTCGGTACATCAAAACTTATAAACTCATATAACTGTCATCGAAACCTTAAGTGTGCGGACCCTACGGGTTCGAGAACAATGTAGACATGACCGAGACATGTCTCCGGTCAATAACCAATAGCGGAACCTGGATGCTCATATTGGCTCCTACATATTCTACGAAGATCTTTTATCGGTCAGACCGCATAACAACATACGTTGTTCCCTTTGTCATCGGTATGTTACTTGCCCGAGATTCGATCGTCGGTATCCAATACCTAGTTCAATCTCGTTACCGGCAAGTCTCTTTACTCGTTCCGTAAAACATCATCCCGCAACTAACTCATTAGTTGCAATGCTTGCAAGGCTTAAGTGATGTGCATTACCGAGAGGGCCCAGAGATACCTCTTCGTCAATCGGAGTGACAAATCCTAATCTCGAAATACGCCAACCCAACATGTACCTTTGGAGACACCTGTAGAGCTCCTTTATAATCACCCAGTTACGTTGTGACGTTTGGTAGCACACAAAGTGTTCCTCCGGCAAACGGGAGTTGCATAATCTCATAGTCATAGGAACATGTATAAGTCATGAAGAAAGCAATAGCAACATACTAAACGATCGGGTGCTAAGCTAATGGAATGGGTCATGTCAATCAGATCATTCAACTAATGATGTGATCCCGTTAATCAAATGACAACTCTTTGTCCATGGTTAGGAAACATAACCATCTTTGGTTAACGAGCTAGTCAAGTAGAGGCATACTAGTGACACTCTGTTTGTCTATGTATTCACACGTGTATCATGTTTCCGGTTAATACAATTCTAGCATGAATAATAAACATTTATCATGATATAAGGAAATAAATAATAACTTTATTATTGCCTCTAGGGCATATTTCCTTCACTATCAACATACAACTAACCCTAGGGTGTGATCCACGCGCGCAATCATATGATGGGCACCAAAGGACAGCAACATAACCACAAGCAAATTAAATCAATCATAGCAATTCATCAACCACCGATAGGACAACGAAAATCTACTCAGACATCATAGGATGGTAACACATCATTGGATAATAATATGAAGCATAAAGCACCATGTTCAAGTAGAGGGTACAGCGGGTAGCGGGAGAGTGGACCGCTGTAGATAGAGGGGGGAAGGTGATGGAGATGTTGGTGAAGATGGCGGAGGTGTTGGTGAAGATCGCGGTGATGATGATGATGATGGCCATGGCGGCGTTCCGGCGCCACCGGAGGAGAGGGGGAGGGGCCCCCTTCTTCCTCTTCTTCCTTGACCTCCTCCCTAGATGGGAGAAGGGTTTCCCCACTGGTCCTTGGCCTCCATGGCATGGGAGGGGCGAGAGCCCCTCCGATATTGGATCTATCTCTTTGTTTCTCTCTGGTTCTGTGTTCTGTTCTGGCTCTGTTTCACCGTTTCATGTATATATGGAGATCTGTAACTCCGATTGGCCTGAAACTTTTGCCGTGATTTTTTTTCCGAATATTAGCTTTCTTGCAGCAAAAGAAGAGCGTCAACCACCTTACGGTGGGCTCACGAGGGTATGGGGCGCGCCCTAGAGGGAGGGCGCCCCCCTGCCTCATGACCACCTCGGGCACTGGTTCATGTTGATTTTCCTTCCGAATTTTCCATATTTTCAAAAAATAAGCTCCGTCCGTTTTTATCCCGTTTGGACTCCGTTTGATATGGATATTCTGCGAAACCAAAAACATGCAACAGACAGGAACTGGCACTGGGCACTGGATCTATATGTTAGTCCAAAAAATAGTATAAAAAGTTGCAAAAAGTATACGAAAGTTGAATAATATTGGCATGGAACAATAAAAAATTATAGATACGATGGAGACGTATCAGCACGTCACACTTTGGTTCGGCGGTATTGTTGGATGAAGTGGCCCGGACCGACATTACGCGTATGCTTACGCGAGACTGGTTCTACCAACGTGCTTTGCACACAGGTGGCTGGCGGGTGTTAGTTTCTCCAACTTTAGTTGAATCGAGTGTGGCTATGCCCGGTCCTTGAGAAGATTAAAACAGCACTAACTTGACAAACTATCGTTGTGGTTTTGATGCGTAGGTAAGAACGGTTCTTGCTCATCCCGTAGTAGCCACGTAAAACTTGCAAGAACAAAGTAGAGGGCGTGTAACTTGTTTTTGCAGGGCATGTTGTGATGTGATATGGTCAAGACATGATAATATTTTATTGTATGAGATGATCATGTTTTGTAACCGAGTTATCGGCAACTGGCAGGAGCCATATGGTTGTCGCTTTATTGTATGTAATGCAATCGCCCTGTAATGGCTTCACTTTATCACTAAGCGGTAGCGATAGTCGTACAAGAAATATTTGGCGAGACGACAACGATGCTACGATGGAGATCAAGGTGTCGCGCCGGTGACAATGGTGATCATGATGGTGCTTTGGAGATGGAGATCACAAGCACAAGATGATGATGGCCATATCATATCACTTATATTGATTGCATGTGATGTTTATATTTTATGCATCTTATTTTGCTTAGATCGACGGTAGCATTATAAGATGATCTCTCACTAAATTTCAAGGTACAAGTGTTCTCCCTGAGTATGCACCGTTGCGAAAGGTCGTCGTGCCGAGACACCACGTGATGATCGGGTGTGATAAGCTCTACGTTCATATACAACAGGTGCAAACCAGTTTTGCACATGCAGAATACTCGGGTTAAACTTGATGAGCCTAGCATATGCAGATATGGCCTCAGAACACTAGAGACCGAATGGTCGAGCGTGAATCATATAGAAGATATGATCAACATAGTGATGTTCACCATTGAAAGCTACTCCATCTCATGTGATGATCGGGCATGGTTTAGTTGATATGGATCACATGATCACTTAGATGATTAGAGGGATGTCTATCTAAGTGGGAGTTCTTTAATAATTTGATTAAATGAACTTTAATTTATCATGAACATAGTACCTGATAGTATTTTTGCATGTCTATGTTGTTGTAGATAGATGGCCTGTGTTGTTGTTCCGTTCAATTTTAATGCGTTCCTTGAGAAAGCAAAGTTGAATGATGATGGTAGCTATTACACGGACTGGGTCTGTAACTTGAGGATTATCCTCATTGCTGCACAGAAGAATTACGTCCTAGAAGCATAGCTAGGTGCCAAACCTGCTGCAGGAGCAACACCAGATGTTATGAACGTCTGGCAGAGCATAGCTGATGACTACTCGATAGTTCAGTGTGCCATGCTTTACGGCTTAGAACCGGGACTTCAACGACATTTTGAACGTCATGGAGCATATGAGATGTTTCAGGAGTTGAAGTTAATATTTCAAGCAAATGCCCGGATTGAGAGATATCAAGTCTCCAATAAGTTCTACAGTTGCAAGATGGAGGAGAATAGTTCTGTCAGTGAACATATACTCAGAATGTCTGGGTACCATAACCACTTGACTCAACTGGGAGTTAATCTTCCTGTTGATAGTGTCATTGACAGAGTTCTTCAATCACTGCCACCAAGCTACAAAAGCTTCGTGATGAACTATAACATGCAAGGGATTCATAAGACAATTCCCGAGCTCTTCGTAATGCTAAAGGCTGCAGAGGTTCAAATCAAGAAGGAGCATCAAGTGTTGATGGTTAACAAGACCACCAGTTTCAAGAAAAAGGGTAAAGGGAAGAAGAAACGGAACTTCAAGAAGAACGGCAAACAAGTTGCTTCTCAAGAAAAGAAACCCAAGTCTGGACCTAAGCCTGAGACTGAGTGCTTCTACTGCAAACAGACTGGTCACTGGAAGCGGAACTGCCCCAAGTATTTGGCGGATAAGAAGGATGGCAAGGTGAACAAAGGTATATGTGATATACATGTTATTGATGTGTACCTTACTAATTCTCGCAGTAGTGCCTGGGTATTTGATACTGGTTCTGTTGCTAATATTTGCAACTCGAAACAGGGACTATGGATTAAGCGAAGATTGGCAAAGGACGAGGAGACGATGCGCGTGGGAAATGGTTCCAAAGGCGATGTGATCGCGGTCGGCACGCTACCTCTACATCTACCTCCGGGATTAGTATTAGACCTGAATAATTGTTACTTGGTGCCAGCATTGAGCATGAACATTATATCTGGATCTTGTTTAATGCGAGACGGTTATTCATTTAAATTAGAGAATAATGGTTGTTCTATTTATATTAGTAATATCTTTTATGGTCATGCACCCTTAAAGAGTGGTCTATTCTTTTTGAATCTCGATAGTGGAGATACACATATTCATAGTATTGAAGCTAAAAGATGCAGAGTTGATAATGATAGTGCAACTTATTTGTGGCACTGTCGTTTAGGTCATATTGGTATAAAGCACATGAAGAAACTCCATTCTGATGGACTTTTGGAATCACTTGATTATGAATCACTTGGTACTTGTGAACCGTGCCTCATGGGCAAGATGACTAAAACGCCGTTCTCCGGAACTATGGAGCAAGCAACAGAATTGTTGGAAATCATACATACTGATGTATGTGGCCCGATGAATATTGAGGCTCGTGGCGGATATCGTTATTTTCTCACTTTCACAGATGATTTGAGCAGATATGGGTATATCTACTTGATGAAACATAAGTCTGAAACATTTGAAAAGTTCAAGGAATTTCAGAGTGAAGTGGAAAATCATCGTAACAAGAAAATAATGTTTCTACGATCTGATCATGGAGGAGAATATTTGAGTTACGAGTTTAGTCTTCATTTGAAACAATGCGGAATAGTTTCGCAACTCACGCCACCCGGAACACCACAGCGTAATGGTGTGTCCGAATGTTGTAATCGTACTTTACTAGATATGGTGCGATCTATGATGTCTCTTACTGATTTACCGCTATCATTTTGGGGTTATGCTTTAGAGACGGCTACATTCACGTTAAATAGGGCACCATCTAAATACACTGAGATGACTCCTTATGAACTGTGGTTTGGCAAGAAGCCAAAGTTGTCGTTTCTTAAAGTTTGGGGCTGCGACGCTTATGTGAAAAAGCTTCGACCCGATAAGCTCGAACCCAAATCGAAAAAATGTGTCTTCATAGGATACCCAAAAGAAAGAGTTGGGTACACCTTCTATCACAGATCCAAAGGCAAGACTTTTGTTGCTAAGAATGGATCCTTTCTAGACAAGGAGTTTCTCTCGAAAGAAGTGAGTGGGAGGAAAGTAGAACTTGATGAGGTAACTGTACCTGCTCCCTTATTGGAAAGTAGTTCATCACAGAAACCGGTTCCTGTGACACCTAAACCAATTAGTGAGGATGCTAATGATGATGATCATGAAACTTTAGATCAAATTACTACCGAACCTCATAGGTCAACCAGAGTAAGATCCGCATCAGAGTGGTACGGTAATCCTGTTTTGGAGGTCATGTTACTAGACCATGATGAACCTACGAACTATGAGGAAGCGGTGATGAGCCCAGATTCCTCAAAATGGCTAGAGGCCATGAAATCTGAGATGGGATCCATGTATGAGAACAAAGTGTGGACTTTGGTTGACTTGCCCGATGATCGGCAATCCATCAAGAATAAATGGATCTTCAAGAAGAAGACAAGCGCTAATGGTAATGTTACTGTCTACAAAGCTCGACTTTTTGCGAAAGGTTTTTGACAAGTTCAAGGAGTTGACTACGATGAGACCTTCTCACCCGTAGCGATGCTTAAGTCCATCTGAATCATGTTAGCTATTGCCGCATTTTATGATTATGAAATTTGGCAAATGGATATGAAGACTGCATTCCTGAATGGATTTCTGGAAGAAGAGTTGTATATGATGCAACCTGAAGGTTTTATTGATCCAAAGGGTGCTAACAAAGTGTGCAAGCTCAAGTGATCCATTTATGGACTGGTGCAAGACTCTCGGAGTTGGAATAAATGTTTTGATAGTGTGATCAAAGCATATGGTTTTATACAGACTTTTGGAGAAGCCTGTATTACAAGAAAGTGAGTGGGAGCTCTATAGCATTTCTAATATTATATGTGGATGACATATTATTGATTGGAAATGATATAGAATTTCTAGATAGCATAAAAGGATATTTGAATAAGAGTTCTTTAATGAAAGACCTCGGTGAAGCTGCTTACATATTGGGCATCAAGATCTATAGAGATAGATTAAGACGCTTAATTGGACTTTCACAAAGCACATACCTTGACAAAGTTTTGAAGAAGTTCAAAATGGATCAGGCAAAGAAAGGGTTATTACCTGTATTACAAGGTGTTAAGTTGAGTAAGACTCAATGCCCGACCACTGCAGAAGATAGAGACAAAATGAAAGATGATCCCTATGCTTCAGCCATAGGCTCTATCATGTATGAAATGTTGTGTACCAGACCTGATGTGTGCCTTTCTATTAGTTTAGCAGGGAGGTACCAAAGTGATCCAGGAGTGGATCACTGGATAGCGGTCAAGAACATCCTGAAATACCTAAAAAGGACTAAGGATATGTTTCTCATTTATGGAGGTGACAAAGAGCTTATCGTAAATGGTTACGTTAATGCAAGCTTTGACACTGATCTGGACGATTCCAAATCGCAAACCGGATACGTGTTTATATTGAACGGTGGAGCTGTCAGTTGGAGCAGTTCTAAACAAAGTGTCAGGGCGGGATCTACGTGTGAAGCAGAGTACATTGCTGCTTCGGAAGCAGCGAATGAAGGAGTCTGGATGAAGGAGTTCATATCCTATCTAGGTGTCATACCTAGTGCATCGGGTCCAATGAAAATCTTTTGTGACAATACTAGTGCAATTGCCTTGGCAAAGGAATCCAGATTTCACAAGAGAACCAAGCACATCAAGAGACGCTTCAATTCCATCCGCGATCTAGTCTAGGTGGGAGACATAGAGATTTGCAAGATACATATGGATCTGAATGTTGCAGACCCGTTGACTAAGCCTCTCTCACGAGCGAAACATGATCAGCACCAAGGCTCCATGGGTGTTAGAATCATTACTGTGTAATCTAGATTATTGACTCTAGTGCAAGTGGGAAGCTCAAGGAAATATGCCCTAGAGGCAATAATAAAGTTACTATTTATTTCCTCATATCATGATAAATGTTTATTATTCATGCTAGAATTGTATTAACCGGAAACTTAGTACATGTGTGAATACATAGACAAACAGAGTGCCACTAGTATGCCTCTACTTGACTAGCTCATTAATCAAAGATGGTTAAGTTTCCTAACCATAGACATGAGTTGTCATATGATTAATGGGATCACATCATTAGGAGAATGATGTGATTTACTTGACCCATTCCGTTAGCTTAGCACTTGATCGTTTAGTTTTCTGCTATTGCTTTCTTCATGACTTATACATGTTCCTATGACTATGAGATTATGCAACTCCTGATTACCGGAGGAACACTTTGTGTGCTACCAAACGTCAAAATGTAATTGGGTGATTATAAAGGTGCTCTACAGGTGTCTCCGATGGTACTTGTTGAGTTGGCATAAATCAAGATTAGGATTTGTCACTCCCATTGTCGGAGAGGTATCTCTAGGCCCACTCGATAATGCACATCACTATAA
Source organism: Triticum dicoccoides (assembly GCF_002162155.2). Lineage (NCBI taxonomy): Eukaryota > Viridiplantae > Streptophyta > Magnoliopsida > Poales > Poaceae > Triticum > Triticum dicoccoides. The sequence continues at coordinate 76,251,931 of NC_041392.1, forward strand.
GCCTTGCAAGCATTGTAACTAATGAGTTAGTTGCGGGATGATGTATTACGGAATGAGTAAAGAGACTTGCCGGTAACGATATTGAACTAGGTATTGAGATACCGACGATCGAATCTTGGGCAAGTAACATATCAATGAAAAAGGGAATAACGTATGTTGTTATGTGGTTTGAACGATAAAGATCTTCGTAGAACATGTGGGAGCCAATATGAACATCTAGTTTCCGATGTTGGTTATTGACCGAAAACGTGTCTCGGTCATGTCTACATAGTTCTCGAACCCGTAGGGTCCGCACGCTTAAATTTAGTGACGATCGGTATTATGAGTTTTTGTTTTGATGTACCGAAGGTAGTTCAGAGTCCCGGATATGATCACGGAGATGACGAGGAGTCTCGAAATGGTCGAGACGTAAAGATCAATATATTGGACGACTATATTCGGACATCGGAAGTGTTCCGGATGGTTTCGGAGAAAACCGGAGTGCTGGAGGGT
>NC_041392.1:76252610-76282440 GCF_002162155.2 Triticum dicoccoides
TGGAGAGCGAGAGGGCTGGCCTAGGGCAGGCCGCGCGCCCCTCCCCCTCTGGTCTGAATTGGACTAGGAGAGGGGGGCGGCGCCCCCCTTTCCTTTTCCCTCTCCCCCTTCGTTTCCCCCTCCTAATAGGAGTAGAAAAGAGGGGAATCCTACTCCTACTAGGAGGAGGATTCCTCCTCCTGGCGCGCCTACAGGGGCTGTCCGGCCTCCGCCTTGCTCCTTTATATACGTGGATGGGGGGCACCTCTAGACACACAAGTTGATCTATTGATCTATTCCAGCCATGTGCGGTGCCCCCCTCCACCATAATCCACCTCGATTATATTGTAGTGGTGCTTAGGCGAAGCCCTACGTCGGTAGCATCTTCATCACCGTCATCACACCGTCGTGCTGACGAAACTCTCCCGTGAAGATCTGCTGGATCGGAGTTCATGGGACATCATTGAGCTAAACGTGCGCTGAACTCGGAGGTGCCGTGCGTTCGGTACTTGGATCGGTCGGATCGTGAAGACGTACGACTACATCAACCGCGTTGTGCTAACAATTCCGCTTTCGGTCTACGAGGGTACGTAGACACACTCTCCCCTCTCGTTGCTATGCATCACCATGATCATGTGTGTGTAGGAATTTTTTGAAATTACTATGTTCCCCAACACAAGATGACTAAGACTCCGTTCTCCGGAACAATGGAGCGAGCAACTGACTTAATGGAAACAATACATACTGATGTATGCGATCCGATAAGTGTTGAGGCTCGTGATGGGTATCGTTATTTTCTGACCTTCACAGATGATTTGAGAAGATATGGGCATATCTACTTGATGAAACATATGTCTGAAACATTTGAAAAGTTCAAAGAATTTCAGAGTGAAGTGGAAAATCATCATAACAAGAAAATAAACTTTCTGCGATCTTGTCGTGTAGGAGAATATTTGAGTTACGAGTTTGGTCTTCATTAGAAACAATGCAGAATAGTTTCGCAATTCACGCCACCTGGAACACCATAGCGTAATGGTGTGTCCGAACGTCGTAATCGCACTTTACTAGATATGGCGCGATCTATGATGTCTCTTACTGATTTACCGCTATCATTTTGGGGTTATGCATTAGAGACAGCTGCATTCATGTTAAATAGGGCACCATCTAAATCCGTTGAGATGACACCGTATGAACTATGGTTTGGCAAGAAACCAAAGTTGTCGTTCCTTAAAGTTTGAGGTTGCGATGCTTATGTGAAAAGGTTTCAAACTGATAAGCTCGAACCCAAATCGGAGTAGTGCGTCTTCATAGGATACCCAAAAGAAACTGTTGGGTAGACTTTTTATCACAGATCCGAAGGCAAGATATTTAGTTGCTATGAATGGATCCTTTCTAGAGAAGGAGTTTCTCTTGAAAAAGTGAGTGGGAGGAAAGTAGAACTTAATAAGGTAATTGTACCTTCTCCCGAATTGGAAAGTAGTTCATCACAGAAATCAGTTCCAGTGATTCCTACACCAATTAGTGAGGAAGCTAATGATGATGATCATGAAACTTCAGATCAAGTTACTACCGAACCTCATAGGTCAACCAGGGTACGGTCCGCACCAGAGTGGTATGGTAATCCTCTTCTGGAAGTCATGTTACTAGACCATGGAGAACCTACGAACTATGAGGAAGCGATGATGAGCCCAGATTCTGCAAAATGGCTTGAGACCATGAAATCTGAGATGGGATCTGAGGGAGTCCTGGATTAGGGGGTATCCGGACAGCCGGACTATCTCCATTGGCCGGACTGTTAGACTATGAAGATACAAGATTGAAGACTTTGTCTCGTGTCCGGATGGGACTCTACTTGGCGTGGAAGGCAAGCTAGGCAATACGGATATGGATATCTCCTCCTTTGTAACCGACCTTGTGTAACCCTAACCCTCTCCGGTGTCTATATAAATCGAAGGGTTTTAGTCCGTAGGACAACAACCATAACATACAATCATACCATAGGCTAGCTTCTAGGGTTTAGCCTCTCTGATCTCATGGTAGATCTACTCTTGTACTACCCATATCATCAATATTAATCAAGCAGGACGTAGGGTTTTACCTCCATCAAGAGGTCCCGAACCTGGGTAAAACATCGTGTCCCCTGCCTCCTGTTACCATCCGGCCTAGACGCACATTTCGGGACCCCCTACCCGAGATCCGCCGGTTTTGACACCGACATTGGTGCTTTCATTGAGAGTTCCTCTGTGTCGTCGCCGTTAGGCTTGATGGCTCCTACTACCATCGATAGCGATGCGGTCCAGGGTGAGACTTTTCTCCCCAGACAGATCTTCGTATTCGGTGGCTTTGCACTGCGGGCTAATTCGCTTGGCCATCTGGAGCAGATTGAAAGCTACGCCCCTGGCCATCAGGTCAGATTTGGAAGTTTGAACTACACGGCCGATATCTGGGGAGACTTGATCTTCGACGGATTCGAGCCACAGCCGGGCGCGCCGCACTGTCGCGATGGGTATGACCTAGCTCTGTCGCCGAACAGTACCCCAGAGGCTGCGCCCGCATCAGCTCCGAACCTTAGCTCGGAGCCAACTGCGCCAGTCAAGGACGGGTGGTTAGACATCGCCTCAGGGGCTGCAGTCTCAACGGCGGTCGAGCCGAACACCAGCCTAACCCTCTGCGCAGCCCGTGACTCCAAGGTGCCGGACTCTTTTCCGGACTCCGAACCATCCGCGCCCCTACCAATCGAATCCGATTGGGCAACGATCATGGAATTCACCGCCGCGGATATCTTCCAGCACTCGCCCTTCGACGACATTCTGAATTCACTAAGGTCTCTCTCTTTTTCAGGAGAGCCCTAGCCGGATTATGGCCAACAGGATTGGGATGCGGACGACGAAGAAACTCGACGCCCACCCACCACCCACTTCGTAGCCACTGTCGATGATTTAACCAACATGCTCGACTTCGACTCCGAAGACATTGACGGTATGGACGACGATGTAGGAGACGAACATGAACCAGCACCTATAGGGCACTGGAAAGCCACCCCGTCATATGACATATACATGGTGGATACACCCAAAGAAGGCAATGGCGACGGGATAGCGGAGGATGACCCCTCCAAGAAGCAACCCAAACGCCGGCACAGGAGATAATCACACTCCGGATAGTGCCGAAGAAAACAACAAACCCCTCCAACAAGATTTAGAGCAGGAGGACGGAGGATCCAGCTCTCCTGAGAGAGCGGCAGACGAAGAGGAGGAGGATGACAATCACATGCCCCCCTCCAAAGACAAGGCAAGCCTCAGCGACGATGAATTCGCCGTACCAGAGGATCCCGTCGAACAAGAGCGCTTCAAGCGTCGGCTTATGGCCACAGCAAATAGCCTGAAGAAAAAGCAGCAGTAGCTTCAAGCTGATCAAGATTTGCTAGCTGACAAATGGACTAAAGTCCTCGCGGCCGAGGAATATAAACTCGAGCGCCCATCCAAGAGTTACCCAAGGCGCAGGTTACTACCCCGACTGGAGGAAGAAGCGTATGATATGGCTGATCGGCCACCTCGTGGCCGTGATAGAGAGGCATTCCAGCCAAAAGCTCAGCCTCCACCCCAACGCCATTCAAATAAAAAGGCATGGGGAGATACGCCAGACCTGCGAGACATATTGGAGCACAAGGCAAAGCATTCAAGATCGATCTATGGATCATGAGGGCGCACCACACTGCGAGACGACAAACGTCACGCTGGATACAGTAAAAGCAAATCCGGCCGGGCTGAACACAGCGGGCAAGACCCATTCGAGCTGTGTCGCAATATAGCCCAATACAGAGGCGCCGCACACCCCTTATGCTTCACAGACGAAGTAATGGAACATCAATTTCCAGAAGGTTTCAAACCTGTAAATATTGAATCATACGACGACACAACAGATCCCGTAGTATGGATTGAGGACTTCCTCCTCCACATCCACATGGCCCGTGGCGATGACTTACACGCCATCAAATACCTCCCACTAAAGCTCAAAGGACCAGCGCGGCATTGGCTTAACAGCTTGCCAGCGGACTCCATTAGCTGTTGGGAAGATCTGGAAGCCGCATTCCTCGACAACTTTTAGGGCACTTATGTGCGACTACCAGACGCCGATGATTTGAGCCACATAATTCAGGAACCAGAAGAGTCGGCCAGGCAATTCTGGACTCGGTTCCTTACAAAGAAAAATCAAATTGTCGACTGTCTGGATGCGGAGGCCTTAGCGGCTTTCAAGAACAACATCCGAGACAAGTGGCTAGCCCGGCACCTTGGTCAAGAAAAGCCAAAATCTATGGCAGCTCTCACGACGCTCATGACCCGCTTTTGTGCGGGAGAAGACAGCTGGCTGGCTCGCAGTAATAACATATCAAAGAACCATGGTACCTCAGATACCAAGGATGGCAATAGCAGGTCACGTCGCAACAAGCATAAGCGCCGCTTTAACAGCGAAAATACTGAGGATACGGCAGTCAATGCCGGATTCAAAGGCTCTAAACCTGGTCAGCGGAAAAAGCCATTCAAACAAAGTACGCCGGGTCCGTCCAGCTTGGACCGTATACTCGATCGCTCGTGTCAAATACACGGCACCCCAGACAAGCCAGCCAATCACACCAACAGGGATTGTTGGGTGTTCAAGCAGGCCGGCAAGTTAATTGCTAAAAACAAGGACAAGGGGCCGCATAGCGATGACGAGGAGGAACCCCGGTAGCCGCACACTGGAGGACAGAAGAGGTTTCCCCCACAAGTGCGGACGGTGAACATGATATACGCAACCCACATCCCCAAGAGGGAGCAGAAGCGTGCGCTCAGGGACGTATATGCGTTGCAGCCAGTCTCCCCAAAGTTCAACCCTTGGTCCTCCTGTCCGATCACCTTCGATCACAGGTACCACCCCACTAGTATCCGTCATGGCGGATTCGCCGCACTGGTCCTAGACCCAATCATCGACGGATTTCACCTCACTCCTGTCCTTATGGACGGCGGTAGCAGCCTGAACCTGCTTTATCAGGACACAATGCGCAAAATGGGTATAGACCCCTCAAGGATCAAACCCACAAAAACGACCTTTAAGGGCGTCATTCCAGGTGTAGAGGCCCATTGCACAGGCTCAGTTACACTGGAAGTGGTCTTCGGATCCCCGGATAATTTCCGAAGCGAAGAGTTAATCTTCGATATAGTCCCGTTCCGCAGTGGTTATCATGCGCTGCTCGGGCAAACCGCATTCACTAGATTCAATGTGGTACCGCATTATGCATACCTCAAGCTCAAGATGATAGGACCTCGCGGAGTTATTTCAGTCAATGGAAACACAGAGCGCTCTCTCCGAACAGAGGAGCACACCACGGCCTCTCAAGGCAATCAACCAGTTCGGCGCTTCAAAGCCCGGACACCTTCAAGCGCGCTCGAGGCAATCAGCAAATAGACCGCCTGGCACGATCTGAGCTCGCGTAGCAATACGGCGGCCACACCAATCCCAACCCAACGGCGATATTCGTGCCGCGCGTACATAATTATGCATTAAAAATACCATGCGCACAGGTGGGGAGGGGGGCACAACTGCGGCACGCCCCAAAACACGGCCTAAACCGCACGAGGGGCTTCCCGTTTGGTTATTTTTCTTTTTCTTTCAGGACCTTAATCTCTGGAAACACTGTCTGGCAGCACTATTGCCGAACACATGATGCAGCAACCAAGGAGGCAGACAGCTATGTTATACCACGGAATTCCCTGGTTGATTATAGTAACGAGTGAAATATTCAATTTAATATCATTCCTCAGCTTGCCCTTGGAAGGGACATAGTCCTACTCTTTGCTTATCGCACTATCTGTATCACTCTACTTTAACGCAATTTTTTAAAAAACAATGGATGACATTACGACTATTATTGCATTTTTGTTATATATATATATATGTGTGTGTGTGTGTGTGTTCATTAATGACGCCTTGCAACCGTACACTCTGGTACGGCCAATACACCAGGGGCTTACGTACCCCACAATGCGGTCTGAAAAGTCCAAACACTTTCACAAGTGCGGCACCCCGAACTTAGAGCATTATATGCATCAGCTCCGAATCATGTCTTTGGTCAAATGTTGGGTTTGCCCGGCTCCTATGTTTTGGTACCTTACGTTCCGCTCTATCGGCTAAGGTAGTGCTAGAAGAACTACTGCGATTGTGCCCCGGTTCTGCCGGGCTTAGCACCTCAGTAGAGAAAGATAAAACTAACTGTCATGATAAGGCGAGAGACTGGTCGTTGTTCGGCCAGGTTTTTTCGAGTCCCTAAAGACTTATGACGCTTAGGGCGAGGGGCCTGCCCTATCCGGCTTACAGGCGTGTATCGCGCCCCGAATTCGGCCTTCTGAATACCAGGGGCTTCGCCGAAATTTAAAATTATAGAATTCTATGGCTAAGTGAGAGTGATAAAGCATTATTAGTCCGGTTGCCTTGTTCGTTGTGCTGAGCACCTCCCTCGAAGGACCCAAATATGGGAACAAGAGTGCTCAGGTTTATCCCGAACACCCCAGCACTCGTGGCATGGGGGCAGAAGCCGAGGACTAGCCATCTCTCAAATTGGATAAACGGCCAAACAGAAGGTAATAGTTTAAATTCACACAAGCGTTGCATAGCGCATATGAAACAAGTTTTCATCATACAGGATCACATGAGCAAGTTCACTCAAATATTACATCCTTTGAACACTCATTCGCGATAAGATGGGCACCCGGCAGAACACCCTCATAGTACATCTCGGGGTGGTGGTGCTCCTTGCCCTCCGGCAGCCCCTCCTTGATTAGCTTCATGGCGTCTAGCTTGACCCACTGCAATTTCACACGAGCGAAAGCCCGGCGTGCACCTTCAATGCAGATAGATCGCTTGACGACCTCCAGCCGCGGGCAGGCATCCACAAGCCGCCTCACCAGGCTGAAGAAGCTGTTCGGAAGGGCGTCGCCAGGCCACAGCCGGACTATAAAGCTCTTCATGGCCTGATCGGCCGCCATATGTAGCTTGACCATCTGCTTCAGCTGGTCGCTCACTGGCACCGGATGTTCGGCCTCAGCATACTGAGACCAGAACAACTTCTTCGTCGAGCTTCCGTCCTCGGCCTGGTAAAATTGTGCGGCATCGGACACACTGCGGGGCAAATCTACGAATGCTCCTGAAGAGCTCCGGATCCGGGTAAGTAACCGGTAATTTACTTTTACATGCTTGCTTTGCATATAGAAAGCCTTACCCGCCGCTATCTTCTTCATCGCGTCGATCTCTTGGAGGGCCTTTTGGGCTTCGGCCTTGGCACTTTTTACACTCTCGAGGGCCGCGGCAAGCTTAGGCTCCCGCTCTTGGAGTCAAGCTCCAACGCCTCGTGCTTCGCCAGAAGAGCCTAGAGCTCTTGCTGCACCTCGCCCACCCGAGCCTCATGCTTCTCTCGCTCGGTGCGCTCCTTGGCCGTTGTATCTTCGCCCTTGGTCAGCGCTTGCTTCAGCGTCGCCACCTCGGTCGTGTCCCCTGGCAAACATACAATGATCCTGTCATTTTGCAATCGCGTCCTTTTTTATATATACATCGTTGGAAATATGCCCTAGAGGCAATAATAAATTGGTTATTATTATATTTCCTTGTTCATGATAATCTTTTATTATCCATGCTAGAATTGTATTGATAGGAAACTCAGATACATGTGTGGATACATAGACAACACCATGTCCCTAGTAAGCCTCTAGTTTACTAGCTCGTTGATCAACAGATGGTTACAGTTTCCTGACCATGGGCATTGGATGTCGTTGATAACGGGATCACATCATTAGGAGAATGATGTGATGGACAAGACCCAATCCTAAGCCTAGCACAAGATCGTGTAGTTCGTATGCTAAAGCTTTTCTACTGTCAAGTATCATTTCCTTAGACCATGAGATTGTGCAACTCCCGGATACCGTAGGAGTGCTTTGGGTGTGCCAAACGTCACAACGTAACTGGGTGGCTATAAAGGTGCACTACGGGTATCTCCGAAAGTGTCTGTTGGGTTGGCACGAATCGAGACTGGGATTTGTCACTCCGTGTAATGGAGAGCTATCTCTGGGTCCACTCTGTAGGACATCATCATAATGTGCACAATGTGACCAAGGAGTTGATCATGGGATGATGTGTTACGAAACAAGTAAAGAGACTTGCCGGTAACGAGATTGAACAAGGTATCGGGATACCGACGATCGAATCTCGGGCAAGTATCATACCGATAGACAAAGGGAATTGTATACGGGATTGATTGAATCCTTGACATCGTGGTTCATCCGATGAGATCATCGTGGAGCATGTGTGAGCCAACATGGGTATCCAGATCCCGCTGTTGGTTATTGACCGTAGAGTTGTCTCGGCCATGTCTGCATGACTCCCAAGCCCGTAGGGTCTACACACTTAAGGTTCGATGACGCTAGGGTAATAGGGAATAGAAGTACGTGGTTACCGAATGTTGTTCGGAGTCCCGGATGAGATCCTGGACGTCATGAGGAGTTCCGGAATGGTCCGGAGGTAAAGATTTATATATGGGAAGTCATCATACGTTCACCGGAATAATTCGGGGGTTACCGGTATTGTACCGGGACCACCGAAGGGGTTCCGGGGGTCCACTGGGAGGGTCCACCTGCCCCGGAGGGCCCTATGGGCTGTGTGTGGAGAGGGACCAGCCCCTTAGTGGGCTGGGCACCTCCCCCCCAAGGGCCCATGCGCCTAGGGTTTGGGGAACCCTATAGGGGGGGCGCCCCTTGCCTTGGGGCAAGGCAACCCCCTGGCCGCCGCCCCCTCCTCAGATTGGATCTGAGGGGGCCGGCCCCCCTCTCCCTTGCCCCTATATATATGTGGGGTTTGGGAGGGCAGCCGCACCCAAGTTCTGGCGCAGCCCTCCCCCTCTCCCAAGTCCTCCTCCTCTCCCGCGGTGCTTGGCGAAGCCCTGCGGGATTGCCACGCTCCTCCTTCACCACCACGCCGTCGTGCTGCTGCTGGATGGAGTCTTCCCCAACCTCTCCTTCTCCCCTTGTTGGATCAAGGCATGGGAGACGTCACCGGGCTGCACGTTTGTTGAACGCGGAGGCGCCGTTGTTCGGCGCTTAGATCGGAATCAACCGCGATCTGAATCGCTGTGAGTACGACTCCTTCATCCGCGTTCTTGCAACGCTTCCGCTTAGCGATCTACAAGGGTATGTAGATGCACTCCCCTTCCCCTCGTTTCTAGATTACTCCATAGATTGATCTTGGTGATGCGTAGAAAATTTTAAATTTCTGCTACGATCCCCAACAGTGGCATCATGAGCTAGGTCTATGCGTAGTTTCTATGCACGAGTAGAACACAAGTTGTTGTGGACGTCGATTTTATCAATTTAGTTGCCGTTACTAGTCTTATCTTGATTCAGCGGCATCGTGGGATGAAGCGGCCCGGACCGACCTTACACATACTCTTACGTGAGACAGGTTCCACCGACTGACATGCACTAGTTGCATATGGTGGCTAGCGGGTGTCTGTCTCTCCCACTTTAGTCAGATCGGATTCGATGAAAAGGGTCCTTATGAAGGGTAAATAGAAATTAGCATATCACGTTGTGGTTTTGGCATAGGTAAGAAACGTTCTTGCTAGAAACCTATAGCAGCCACGTAAAAAATTTGCAACAACAATTAGAGGATGTCTAACTTGTTTTTGCAGCATATGCCTTGTGATGTGATATGGCCAAAAGGATGTGATGAATGATATATGTGATGTATGAGATTGATCATGTTCTTGTAATAGGAATCACGACTTGCATGTCGATGAGTATGACAACCGGCAGGAGCCATAGGAGTTTTCTTAATTTATTTATGACCTGCGTGTCAACTTAAACGTCATGTAATACTTTACTTTATTGCTAAACCATTAGCCATAGTAGTAGAAGTAATAGTTGACGAGACGACTTCATGAAGACATGATGATGGAGATCATGATGATGGAGATCATGGTGTCATGCCGGTGAAGATGATGATCATGGCGCCCCGAAGATGGAGATCAAAAGGAGCAAAATATGATATTGGCCATATCATGTCACTATTTGATTGCATGTGATGTTTATCATGTTTTACATCTTATTTGCTTAGAACGACGGTAGCTTAAATAAGATGATCCCTCGCAATAATTTCAAGAAAGTGTTCCCCCTAACTGTGCATCGTTGCGAAGGTTCGTTGTTTCGAAGCACCACGTGATGATCGGGTGTGATAGATTCTAACGTTCGAATACAACGGGTGTAAGACAGATTTACACACGCAATACACTTAGGTTGACTTGACGAGCCTAGCATGTACAGACATGGCCTCGGAACACGGAAGACCGAAAGGTCGAACATGAGTCATATAGAAGATATGATCAACATGAAGATGTTCACCGATGATGACTAGTCCGTCTCACGTGATGATAGGACCCGGCCTAGTTGACTCGGATCATGTTTCACTTAGATGACTAGAGGGATGTCTATCTGAGTGGGAGTTCATTAAATAATTTGATTAGATGAACTTAGTTATCATGAACATAGTCTAAATTGTCTTTGCAAATGTGTTGTAGATAAATAGCTCACGTTATAGCTCCCTGTTTCAATACATTCCTAGAGAAAGACCAAGTTGAAAGATATTGTAAGCAATGATGCGGACTGGGTCCGTAGTCCGAGGAGTGTCCTCACTGCTACATCGAAGGCTTACATCTTTGATGCACCGCTCGATGTGCAAACCCCTACAACGTCGTTTGTGGATGTTGTGAACACCTGACAGACACATCCTGATGACTACTTGATAGTTTAGTGCACCATACTTTACGGCTCAGATTCGGGATTCCAATGATGTTTTGAACGCCATAAAACATATGAGATGTTCCAAGAGCTGAAATTGGGATTTCAGGCTCATGCCCGTGTTGAGAGGTATGAGACCTCTGACAAGTTCTTTTGCCAACAAGTTGGAGGAGCATAGCTGAGCTAGTGAGCATGTGCTCAGAATGTCTGGGTGCTACAATCATTTAAATCAAGTGGGAGTTAAACTTCCAGATAAGATAGTGATTGATAGAGTTCTCTAGCCACTATCACTAAGCTACTAGATCTTCGTGATGAACTATGACATGCAAGGGATGGAGTTGATCCCGAAGCTGTTCGCGGTGCTTAAGACCGCAAAAGGTAGAAATCAAGAAGGAGCATCAAGTGTTGATGGTTTAACAAGACCACTGGTTTCAAGAAGGGCAAGGACTAGAATGGAAACTTCATGGGTGGCAAACCAGTTGCCGCTCCAGTGAAGGAACCCAAGGTTGAACCCAAACCCGAGATTAAGTGCTTCTATTGTAAGGGGAACGGTCACTGGTAGCGGAATTACCCCAAATGCATGGTAGATAAGAAGGCTGGCAACTTCAACAAAGTATATACGTGTTATTAATGTGTACCTCACTAGTACTCCTGGTAGCACCTGGGTATTGGATATCGGTTCTGTTGCTATTATTGGTGACTTGAAGCAAAAGCTACGGACTAAACGGAGACTGGCTAAGGGCGAGGTGACGGTGTGTGTTGGAAGTGTTTCCAAAGTTGATGAGATCACCATCGCACGCTCCATCTGCCTTCGGGATTAGTATTGAACCTAGATAAATGTTATCAGGTGTCTACCTTGAGCATGAATATGATTAGATCATGTTCATTGCAATACGGTTATTCATTTAAGTTAGAGAATAATGGTTATTCTGTTTACATGAATAATACCTTTCATGGTCATGCACCCTATGTGAATGGTTCAGTGAATCTCGGTCGTGGTAATACACATGTTCACGCCAAAAGATGTAGATAGTACCACTTTCTTGTGGCACTGCCGCTTAGGTCATATTGGCGTAAGATGCATGAAGAAACTCCGTGTCGATGGATGTTTGGAGTCACTTGATTTTGAATGGCTTGACACATGCGAGCCATGCCTCATGGATGACTAAGACCCCGTTTTCAGGTACAATGAAAAGGGCAAGTGACTTGTTGGAAATCATACATGCTGATGCGTGTGATCTAATGAGAATTGAAGCGTGCGGTGGATATCGCTATTTTCTCATCTTCACTGACAATTTGAGTAGATATAGGTATATTTACTTAATGAAGCACAAGTCTAAAATATTTAAAAAGTTCAAGCGTTTTCAGAGTGAAGTTAAGAACCATCATAACAAGAAGATCAAATTCCTACGATCTGATCGATGAGAATTTCTGAGTTATGAGTTTGGCAATCACTTAAGACATTGTGGAATTGTTTCACAGTTGAAGCCACCTAGAACACCACAGGGTAATGGTGTGTCCGGGCGTCGTACTCGAACCTTATGAGATATGGTGCGATCTATGATGTTTCTTACCGATCTACCGTTTTCATTTTGAGGATATGCGTTAGAGACAACTGCATTCACTTTAGATTGGACACCATCTATGTCCGTTGAGACGACGTCGTATGAATATGGTTTGGAAAGAAACCAAAATTGTCTTTTCTTAATGTTTGGGGCTGCGATGCTTAAGGCTTCAGCCGGAGAAGCTCGAACCCAAAAGCGGAAAAACACATCTTCATAGGATACCCAAAGGTGACAGTTGGGTATACCTTCTATCTCAGATCCGAGGGCAAATTGTTTGTCGCTAAGAATGGGTCCTTTCTTGAGAAGGAGTTTCTCTCGAAAGAATTGAGTGGGAGGAAGATAGAACTTGATGAGGTTGTCGAACCTTTACTTCAGCCAAAGAGTGATGCAACACAAAAAGATGTTTTCTGTGGCGCCTACGTCTGTTGAATAGGAAGTTAATGATAGTGATCATGAAGCTTCGGATCAAGTTGTTATCAAACCTCGTAGGTCGACAAGGATATGTACTACTCCTGAGTGGTACGGTAATCCTGTCTTAGATATCATGTTGTTAGACAACAATGAACCTACGAGCTACGGAGAAGCGATGGTGGGCCCGTATTCTAACAAATGGTTAGAAGCCATGAAATCCGAGATAGGATCCATGTATCAGAACAAAGTATGGACTTTGGTGGACTTGCCCAATGATCGGCAAGTCATTGAGATAAATGGATCTTTAATTAGAAGACGGACATGGGCGGTAATGTTACCGTCTATGAAGCTCGACTTGTGGGAAAGAGTCTTTTCACAAGTTCAAGGAGTTGACTACAATGAGAATTTCTCACCTGCAGCGATGCTTAAGTCCATCAGAATCATGTTAGCATTAGCTGTATTTTTCGATTATGAAATCTGACAGATGCATGTCAAAACAAGTTTTCTTACAAGTTTTCGTAAGAAAAAGTTGTATGTGATTCAATAAAAGGTTTTGTTGATTCTAAGGATGCTAAAAGGTATGCTGGCTCCAGCAATCCTTCTATGGACTAGAGCAAGCATCTCGGAGTCGGAATATATGCTTTGATGGAGTGATCAAAGCTTTTAGGTTTATACAATGTTTGCTAGAAACTTGTATTTACAAGAAAGTGAGTGGGAGCACTACAACATTTCTGATAAGTATATGTGGATGACATATTGTTGATTCGAAATAATGTAGAATTTCTGGAAAGCATAAACGGTTGTTTAAAGAGTGATTTTCAAAGGAAAACCTGGATAAAGCTGCTTACATATTGGGCATCAAGATCTATAGAGATAGATCAATACGCCTGATGATACTTTCAAAGAACGCACACCTTGACATGTTTTTGAAGGAGTTCAAAATAGATCATTCAAAGAAGGGATTCTTACCTGACTTGTAAGGTGTGAAGTTGAGTAAGACTCAAAGATTGACCACGGTAGAAGATAGAGGAAGGACGAAGGTCGTCTCCTATGCTTTTGTCATAGGCTCTATATGGTATGCCATGCTGAGTACCGCACCAGATGTGTGCCTTGCGACATGTCTGGCAAGAGGGTACAAAGGTGATCTAGGAGTGGATCACCAGATAGCGGTCAAAATTATCCTTAGAGGAATAAGGAAATGTTTCTCGGTTATGGAGGTGATAAAGAGTTCGACGTAAAGAGTTACGTCGATGCAAGCTTAACACCTATCCGGATAGCTCTAAGTAGAGGTACCGAATACGTATAATGGAGCAACAATTTGGAATAGCTCCAAATGGAACGTGGTAGGAGCATCTACGATGTGACATAAAGTTTTGCGAAATACATAGGGATCTGAATATTGCAGACCCGTTAACTACAACCTCTCTCACAAGCATAACATGATCAAACCCAAAACTCATTGAGTGTTAATCACATAGTGATGTGAACTAGATTATTGAGTCTAGTAAACTCTTTGGATGTTGGTCACATGGCGATGTGACCTATGAGTGTTAATCACATGGCGATGTGAACTAGATTATTGACTCTAGTGCAAGTGGGAGACTGTTGGAAATATGCCCTAGAGGCAATAATAAATTGGTTATTATTATATTTCCTTGTTCACGATAATCGTTTATTATCCATGCTAGAATTGTATTGATAGGAAACTCAGATACATGTGCGGATACATAGACAACACCATGTCCCTAGTAAGCCTCTAGTTGACTAGCTCGTTGATCAATAGATGGTTACGGTTTCTTGACCATGGACATTGGATGTCATTGATAACGGGATCACATCATTAGGAGAATGATGTGATGGACAGGACCCAATCCTAAGCCTAGCACAAGATCGTGTAGTTCGTATGCTAAAGCTTTTCTAATGTCAAGTATCATTTCCTTAGACCATGAGATTGTGCAACTCCCAGATGCCGTAGGAGTGCTTTGGGTGTGCCAAACGTCACAACGTAACTGGGTGGCTATAAAGGTGCACTACGGGTATCTCCGAAAGTGTCTGTTGGGTTGGCACGAATCGAGACTGGGGTTTGTCACTCCGTGTAACGGAGAGGTATCTCTGGGCCCACTCAGTAGGACATCATCATAATGTGCACAATGTGACCAAGGAGTTGATCACGGGATGATGTGTTACGGAACGAGTAAAGAGACTTGCCGGTAACGAGATTGAACAAGGTATCGGGATACCGACGATCGAATCTCGGGCAAGTATCGTACCGATAGACAAAGGGAATTTTATACGAGATTGATTGAATCCTTGACATCGTGGTTCATCTGATGAGATCATCGTGGAGCATGTGGGAGCCAACATGGGTATCCAGATCCTGCTGTTGGTTATTGACCGGAGAGTTGTCTCGGCCATGTCTGCGTGACTCTCGAGCCCGTAGGGTCTACACACTTAAGGTTCGATGACGCTAGGGTTATAGGGAATAGATGTATGTGGTTACCGAATGTTGTTAGGACTCTCGGATGAGATCCCGGACGTCACGAGGAGTTCCGGAATGGTCCGGAGGTAAAGATTTATTTATGGGAAGTCATCATACGGTCACCGGAATAATTCGGGGGTTATCGAAATTGTACGGGGACCACAGAAGGGGTTCCGGGGGTCCACTAGGAGGGTCCACCTGCCCCGGAGGGCCCTATGGGCTGTGTGTGGAGAGGGACCAGCCCCTTAGTGGGCTGGGCACCTCCCCCCTAGGGCCCATGCGCCTAGGGTTTGGGGAACCCTAAAGGGGGGCGCCCCCCTTGCCTTGGGGGGCAAGGCAACCCCCTGGCCGCCGCCCCCTCCTCAGATTGGATCTGAGGGGGCCGGCCCCCCTCTCCCTTTCCCCTATATATATGTGGGGGTGGGAGGGCAGCCGCACCCAAGTACTAGCGCAGCCCTCCCCCTCTCCCAAGTCCTCCTCCTCTCCCGCGGTGCTTGGTGAAGCCCTGCGGGATTGCCACACTCCTTCACCACCACGCCACCGTGCTGCTGCTGGATGGAGTCTTCCCCAACCTCTCCTTCTCCCCTTGCTGGATCAAGGCATGGGAGACTTCACTGGGCTACACGTGTGTTGAACCCGGAGGCGCCATTGTTCGGCGCTTAGATCGGAATCAACCGCGATCTGAATCGCCGTGAGTATGACTCCTTCATCCGCGTTCTTACAACGCTTCCGCTTAGCGATCTACAAGGGTATGTAGATGCACTCCCCTTCCCCTCGTTGCTAGATTACTCCATAGATTGATCTTGGTGATGCGTAGAAAATTTTAAATTTCTGTTATGATCCCCAACATACATATCTATAGACGGGGTATTACTTACCCTTGTTCTCCTCGAGCTGCCTCTTGGCAAGGCCGAGCTATTTCTTGGACCCCTCGAGGTCCTGCTTCAGTACGGCGACCTCCGCAGTTAGTGCGGCGGACGCCAGCAGCGAAGCCTGCATATGCATATTGACATACTTATATTAGACTCCTGCGATATTATTTGATCCTCTGTTCGGCTTTTCTTTGTGAGCACCGAACAAAGCATCAGGGGCTACTGTCTATGCGGTAATATTTCTACTACATTTTAAAACACTTACCTCGAAGCCTGTTAGAAGGCTGGCACAGGCTTCAGTCAATCCGCTCTTGGCGGACTGGACCTTCTGGATCACCGCACTCATGATAGTGCGGTGCTCCTCGTCGATGGAAGCGCTGCGAAGCGCTTCCAGTAGATTGTCCGGCGCCTCTGGATGGACAGAGGTCACCGGCACAAGCGTCTTGCCCCTCTAAGAAGGAGGCCGCCTGCCCGAGCCCGGAACCGCTGGAGGGTCCGGCACGGTGTTCGGCTGAGGGCCGAACTCGGAGCTCTCGGGGGCCCCGTCCCCGCGGCTCCCGGAGTCTGGAAAGTCGCCTTGAGGTGCCTCCAGGATTGTCTCCCCTCGATCTGGTGCCTCTTGACACAACACCTCGGCGTCGTCGGCAGGATGAGGGGAGGTAGCGGTCGGGACTGGATCGCTATCCATGTCCAACAAGCCCAAGGAGTCGTCCGATGATACATCGATACTGGCTCGTGGCGTCCTACATAATTGCATTCGGCGTTAGGGAAAGCAGTGTGACAAAGGAATCCTAGGAGTTACTCTAGTATCCGAATACTTACGATCTCCCTGGGGGCTTGACCCTGGGCAACCACTCGTCTTCGCCTTCGTCGACGGCGGTGGAACTGTCCGGAAGGAGAGTCCTTCCCTTCTTGGACCCTCCGGCCTCCCCAGTTGGGGCGGCCTTCCTTTTCTTGTCTCCCCCAGTCGGTGGGGGAGCATCTTCTTCTTCCTCTTCCTCGTCTTCAGGGGAAGAGTGCGCCGCAGAGTCATCAGACGGTGAGTCCGACGACACCTGGCGTCGGGAACTCTTTCGGGTTCCCTTGGACTTCTTGGTCTTCTCCGGCACCGTATAAGGGGCCGGAGTCAACATCTTTGCCAGAAGACCGTCTGCGGGGCCTTTGGGCAAAGGAGCAGGACAGTGGATCTGTCCGGCCATCTTCAGCCAGTCTTGTCAAAGGTACGGGAGTTTAGATCCCGCATAGAGTCAATCTATATAAAAAATAATTATCCTGTGAAAGGTCAAACAGCTTACCGCACTGGCTTGGCGCTTCGCGCTGAATCCGCGATCCTCAGTAATAGGGGGGACCTCGGCACTTTTGAACAGAACCCTCCAGGCGTCTTCATGAGTCGTGTCGAAGAGCATATTCAGAGTTCGGTGCTGCGCCATATTGAACTCCCACAAGTTGAACTCCTGTTGTTGGCACGGGAGTATCTGGCGGATGAGCATAACTTGGAGTATGTTGACAAGCTTGAGCTTCTTGTCCACCATGTTTTGAATACATGTTTGAAGTCCGGGCAGCTCTTTAGAACTACCCCAGGACATGCCCTTCTCTTTCCAGGAGGTGAGCCGCGTGGGGATGCCAGATCGGACCTCGGGGGCCGCTGCCCATGCAGGGTCGCGCGGCTCGGTGATATAGAACCACCCCGATTGGCACCCCTTTATGGTTTCCACAAAGGAGCCCTCGAGCCATGTTACGTTGGGCATCTTGCCCACCATGGCACCTCCGCACTCTGCATGGAACATGCCCACCACCTTTGGCTTGAAAATGAAGGTCTTCAGCCGTAAGCCGAAATGGGGCTTGATGCGGAGGAAGGCCTCGCACACGACGATAAACGCCAAGATGTTGAGGATGAAGTTCGGGGCCAGATCATGGAAATCCAGGACGTAATAAAACATGAGCCCCGGACGAAGGGATGGAGAGGGAACCCCAGTCCACGGAGGAAATGGGTGAGGAATACTACCCTCTCATGGGGCCTGGGGGTGGGGATGAGCTGCCGCTCATCTGGGAGCCGGTGCGCGATGTCATCGGGCAGGTATCCGGCTCTCCTCAGTTTCTTGATGTCTCCCTCCGTGGCAGAGGAGACCATCCACTTGCCTCCCGCTCTGGACATGATTGGAGAAGGTCGAGGTGGGAAGTGCGGACTTGGGCGCTAGAGCTCGAGTGTGCGAAAATGGATGGGTAAGGGAGGAAGAAGACATGGACAAAAAGGTGAATCCTTATCCCTTTATATGGGCGGACGAAACTAAGCGTCCCCACTTGCCTAGTAAAACTCGCTTATACCCCAAGCGCCGCAATTGATGGCGCGGTTGGGTTACCCACGCCCGTATTGATGAGAATCCCGTAATAAGGGGACACGGTCTCTGCTTTGATAAGACGTGTTAAAAAACTGCCTCGCATTATGTGCGGGGCTGGTTAAAAGAAACGGTTTGAATAATCACCGGGCCATGACGTAACGTCATGCTGCCAAAACAAGCCAGCAAATTAGATCTGCGAAAATATAATTCTCTCTATGGTGGAATTTGGAACTTATTTTGCAGGGTCGGACACTATCCTCGTATTCAAATTCTTTTGTGATGTATTCGGAGAAGGAACCCGCCTTGCAATACCGAAGACAATACTGCGCACCGGACTCATCGTCATTGAAGCCTGGTTGAGGGGCTACTGAGGGAGTCCTATATTAGGGGGTATCCGGACAGCCGGACTATCTCCATGGGCCGGACTGTTAGACTATGAAGATACAAGATTGAAGACTTCGTCTCGTATCCGGATGGGACTCTACTTGGCGTGGAAGGTAAGCTAGGCAATACGGATATGGATATCTCCTCCTTTGTAACCGGCCTTGTGTAACCCTAACCCTCTCCGGTGTCTATATAGACCAAAGGGTTTTAGTCCGTAGGACAACAACCATAACATACAATCATACCATAGGCTAGCTTCTAGGGTTTAGCCTCTCTGATCTCATGGTAGATCTACTCTTGTACTACCCATATCATCAATATTAATCAAGCAGGACGTAGGGTTTTACCTCCATCAAGAGGGCCTGAACCTGGGTAAAACATCGTGTACCCTGCCTCCTATTACCATCCGGCCTAGACGCACAGTTCGGGACCCCCTACCCGAGATCCGCTGGTTTTGACACCGATAGGATCCATGTATGGGAACAAAGTATGGACTTTGATTGACTTGCCCGATGATCGGTGAGTCATTGAGAATAAATGAATCTTCAAGAGGAAGACGGACACTGATAGTAGTGTTACTATCTACAAAGCTCGAATTGTCGCAAAATGTTTTTGACGGGATCAAGGTGTTGACTATGATGAGATTTTATCACTCGTATCGATGCTTAGAAGTCTGTCCGAATCATGTTAGCAGTTGCCGCATTTTATGAAATCTAGCAAATGGATGTCAAAACTGCATTCCTTAATGGATTTCTTAAAGAAGAGTTGTATATGATGCAACCAGAAGGTTTTGTCAATCCTAAAGGTGCTAACAAAGTGAGCAAGCTCCAGCGATCCATTTATGGACTGGTGCAAGCATCTCAGAGATAGAATATATGCTTTGATAAAGTGATCAAAGCATATGGTTTTTATACAGACTTGCGGTGAAGCATGTATTTACAAGAAAGTGAGTGGGAGCACTACAGCATTTTTGATAAGTATATGTGAATGACATATTGTTGATCGGAATAATGTAGAATTTTTTGGAAAGCATAAAGGAGTGCTTGAAAGGAGTTTTTCAAAGAAAGACCTCGGTGAAGCTACTTGCATATTGAGCATCAAGATCTATAGAGATAGAACAAGATGCTTGATATATTTTCAATGAGTACATACCTTGACAAGATTTTGAAGTAGTTCAAAATGGAATAGCCAAAGAAGGAGTTCTTGCCTGTGTTGCAAGGTGTGAAGTTGAGTAAAGACTCAAAACCCGACCACGGCAAAAAATAGAAAGAGAATGAAAAGTCATTCCCTATGCCTCAGTCATGGGTTCTACAAAGTATGCTATGCTGTGTACCAGACCTATTATGTACCTCACCATAAGTTTGGCAAGATGGTACAATAGTGATCCAGGAGTGGATCACTGGACAGCGGTCAAAAATATCCTTAGTGGAATAAGGAAATGTTTCTCCGTTATGGAGGTGACAAATAGTTCGTCGTAAAGAGTTACGTCAATGCAAGCTTTGACACCGATCTGGATGACTCTAAGTCTCGATCTAGATACATATTGAAAGTGGGAGCAATTAGCTAGAGTACCTCCGTGCAAAGCATTGTAGACATAGAAAATTTTCAAAATACACACGGCTCCGAGTGTGGCAGACCCGTTGACGAAATTTCTCTCACAAGCAAAACATGATCACTCTTTGGGTGTTAATCACATAGCGATGTGAACTAGATTATTGACTCTAGTAAACCCTTTGGGTGTTAGTCACATGGAGATGTGAACTAATCACATAAAGATGTGAACTATTGGTGTTAAATCACATGACGATGTGAACTAGATTATTGACTCTAATGCACGTGGGAGACTGGAGGAAATATGCCCTAGAGGTAATAATGAAGTTGTTATTTATATTTCCTTATATCATGATAAATGTTTATTATTCATGCTATAATTTTATTAACCGGAAACTTAGTACATGTGTGAATACATAGACAAACAGAGTGTCACTAGTTTGCCTCTACTTGACTAGCTCGTTGAATCAATGATGGTTATGTTTCCTAACCATAGACATGAGTTGTAATTTTATTAACAGGATCACATCATTAGAGAATGATGTGATCGACTTGACCCATCCGTTAGCTTAGCACGATGATCGTTTAGTTTGTTTCTATTGCTTTCTCCATAACTATACATGTTCCTATGACTATGCGATCATGCAACTCCCGAATACTGGAGGAACACTTTGTGTGCTACCAAATGTCACAATGTAACTGGGTGATTATAAAGGTGCTCTACAGGTGTCTCCGATGGTGTTTGTTGAGTTGGCATGGATCAAGATTAGGATTTGTCACTCCGATTGTCAGAGAGGTATCTCTGGGCCCTCTCGGTAATGTACATCACTATAAGCCTTGCAAGTAATGTAGCTAATGAGTTAGTTACGAGACGTAGCATTATGGAACGAGTAAAGAGACTTGCTGGTAACAAGATTGAACTAGGTATTGAGATACCGACGATCGAATCTCGGGAAAGTAACATACCGATGACAAAGGGAACAACGTATACCGTTATGCGGTTTGACCGATAAAGATCTTCGTAGAATATGTAGGAGCGAATATGAGCATCCAGGTTCTGCTATTGGTTATTCACCGGAGACATGTCTCGGTCAGGTCTACATAGTTCTCGAACCCATAGGGTCCGCACGGTTAACGTTCGGTGACAATTGGTATTAAAAGTTTATGTGATTTGATGTACCGAAGGTTGTTCGGAGTCCCGGATGAGATCACGGACATGACGAGGAGTCTCGAAATGATCGATCCATAAAGATTGATATATTGGAAGGCTATATTCGGACATCAGAAAGGTTCCGAGTGATCCGGGTATTTTTCGGAGTACCAGGGGAGTTACGGGAATACGGGAGTACATATGGGGATTAGTGGGCTTTAAAGGAAAAGGAGGAGAAGCCATAAGGGCTGGCTGCGCGTCCCCCATGGACCTAGTACGAATTGGACTAGGGGAGGGGCTTCGCCCCCTCTTTCCTTCTCCTCCCCTTCTCCTTCCTCCCCCCTCCTAGTAGGACTAGGAAAGGGGGAATCCTACTCCTACTAGGAGGAGGATTCCTCCCCCCTTGGCGCGCCTAGAGAGGCTGGCCGGCCTCCCCTCCCTCCTTTATATACCTGGGGAGGGGGCACCCTTGAACACACAAGTTGATCAGTTGATCTTTTAGCCATGTGCGCTGCCCCCCACCATAATCCACATCGGTCATATCGTAGCGGTGCTTAGGCGAAGCCCTGCGTCAGTAGCATCATCATCACGGTCATCACGCCGTTGTGCTGATAGAACTCTCCCTCGAAGCTCTGCTGGATCGGAGTTCGTGGGACGTCACCGAGCTGAACGTGTGCTGAACTCGGAGGTGCCCTACGTTTGGTACTTGGATCGGTCGGATCGTGAAGACGTACAACTACATCAACCGCGTTCTCGTAACGCTTCCGCTTATGGTCTACGAGGGTACGTGGATGAAACTCTCCCCTCTCGTTTCTATGCATCACCATGATCTTGCGTGTGTGTAGGAATTTTTTTGAAATTACTATGTTCCCCAACAGTGGCATCCGAGCTAGGTTTATGTGTAGATGTTATATGCACGAGTAGAACACAAAGGAGTTATGGGCGTGGGTATATACATATTGCTTGTCATCACTAGTTGATTCTTGATTCGGCGGCATTGTTGGATTAAACGGCTCAGACCGACATTACGCGTAAGCTTATGCGAGACTGGTTCTACCGACGTGCTTCGCACACAAGTGGCTTGTGGGTGTCAGTTTCTCCAACTTTAGTTGAATCAGATTCAATGAACAAGGTTCTTTCTGAAGATCAAAAAGCAATCACTATACTGCGTTGTGGTTTTTGATGCGTAGGTAAGAACGGTTCTTGCTCAGCCCGAAGCAGCCACGTAAAACTTGCAACAACAAAGTAGAGGACGTCTAACTTGTTTTTGCAGGGCATGTTGTGATGTGATATGGTCAAGACATGATGCTAAATTTTATTATATGTGTTGATCGTTTTGTAACAAAGTTATCGGCAACTGGCAGGAGCCTTATGGTTGTCTCTTTATTGCATAAGACGCAAGTGCCATGTAATCGCTTTACTTTATCTCTATGCGATAGGAATAGTTGCAAAAGCAATAGCTGGTGAGACGACCATGTGACAACACGTTGATAAAAGATCAAGATGATGGAGACCATGGTGTCATGCCGGTAACAATGGAGATCATGACAGTATTTTGGAGATGGAGATCAAAGGCACAAGATGATGATGGCCATATCATGTCACATATTTTTGATTGCATCTGATGTTTATCTTTTATACATCTTATTTTGCTTAGTTCGACGGTAGCATTATAAGATCATCTCTCACTAAATTTCAAGGTATAAGTGTTCTCCCTGAATATGCACCGATGCGACAGTTCATCGTGCCGAGACACCACATGATGATCAAGTGTGATAAGCTCTACATTCACATACAACGGGTGCAAGCCAGTTTTGCACACGCGGAATACTCGGGTTATACTTGACGAGCCTAGCATATGCAGATATGGCCTCAGAACACTGGAGACTGAAAGGTCGAGCATGAATCATATAGTAGATATGATCAACATAGTGATGTTCACCGTTGAAAACTACTCTATCTCATGTGATGATCGGACATGGTTTAGTTGATATGGATCACGTGATCACTTAGATGATTAGAGGGATGTCTATCTAAGTGGGAGTTCTTAAGTAATATGATTAATTGAACTTTAATTTATCATGAACTTAGTCCTGATAGTATTTGCATAACTATGTTGTAGATCAATAGCTCGCAATGTAGCTCCCCGTTTATTTTTGATATGTTACTAGAGAAAAAACTATGTTGAAAGTTGATAGTAGCAATGATGCAGACTAGGTCCGTGATCTGAGGATTATCCTCATTGCTGCATGGAAGAATTATGTCCTTGATGCACCGCTAGGTGACAGACCTATTGCAGGAGCAGATGCAGTCGCTATGAACGTTTGATAAGCTCGGTATGATGACTACTTGATAGTTTAGTGCACCATGCTTTACGGCTTAGAACCGAACTTTAAAAATGTTTTGAACGCCACGGAGCATATAAGATGTTCCAAGAGTTGAAATTGGTATCTCATACTCATGCCCGTGTTAAGAGGCATGAGAGCTCTGATAGTACTTTGCCTACAAGATGGAGGAGAATAGCTCAATGAGTAAGCATGTGCTTAGAATGTCTAAGTACTACAATCACTTGAATCAAGTGGGAGTTAATATTCCCGGTAAGATAGTGATTGACAGAGTTCTCTAGTCACTATCACCAAGTTACTAGAACTTCGTGATGAACTATAATATGCAAGGGATAACGGAAACGATTCCCAAAGCTCTTCGTGATGCTGAAATCGACGAAGGTAGAAATCAAGAAAAAGCATCAAGTGTTGATGGTTGACAAGACCACTAGTTTCAAGTAAAAGGGAACTTCAAGAAAAATGGCAAGCAAGTTGCCACTACCATGAAGAAGCCCAAAGCTAGACCCAAGCCTGAAACTGAGTGCTTCTACTTCAAAGGAAACGGTCACTGGAAGTGGAACTGCCCTAGATACTTGCCGGATAAGAAGGATGGAAAAGTGAACAAAGCACTACTAGAAAAAGGGCTATAGATGGGATTGATACTAATGGCGCACCAGACAAGCGGTGCGCCATTAGTATATACTAATGGTGCACCACCTACTGATACGCCATTATAGTTGAAACTACTAATGGCGCACCTGGCACCGTGTGCGCCATTAGTATCAAAAAAATTGACTAGTGCGCCTGTCCAAACATAGTAATGGCGCATCCAGACACAGTGCGCCATTACTAGTTGTAACTAGTAATGGCGTACCTGCCGGAAAGTGCGCCACTAATGTTGTTTTTTTATTATATTTTTTATTCCCGTTTTTGCAAAACTACTAATGGCGCACTATTCCACCGTGCGCCATTACTAGTTTAAACTAGTAATGGCGCACTGTGGGACAGTGCGCCACTAGTATTTTTTTTGCAAAACTACTAATGGCGCACCACCAGGAGGTGCGCCATTAGTAACCTGGATTACTAATGGCGCATTTAGGGTTGGTGCGCCATTAGTAAGTGGGCAGCAACAAGATATTTTGGACAGCCTCTCCTACCCACACTCAATTTCTCCCCACTTCATTCTCTCCACCTCCTCCTTGTCTCGGGTGCCTCCTCTTTTTCACCTCATTTCCACCATAGATTCATTCAATTTAAGTGGTTAAATTACCTTGTTTTGATAGGTAAGTAAGGGGGAAGCTATATTTATGTTGTTCTCCCTACAGCAATGTGCACATGCACTTTTTATGGCCTAGCTAGATCTATGTATGTTCGTGGTGTTGCATATGTTTGTGGTGTTGTATATGTGTTTGTGTTTGGAGGTGTACCAGTATTTGAAATTCGATAGTTGCCAATATTTTGCCGGAATGTTGATTCATTTCCGTTTCGGCGAGAATTTTGGCATTAAGCATTCTTTTTGGTCCTATTTTTAGGGAAAGTCATGCCAAATTTTTTCTTCGTTCTAAAATATCGTTTTGCTCTACCCCGCAGGCGATCATGGTCCGCATGATGACCGAAGGCATCGTGAATAGGTTTTTGAGGTCCGCGAAGGCCGATATGCTTCAAAAGAATGAGACGGAGATAAGATGTCCGTGTCGAAGATGCAAGCTGAAGAGCCTTATTGCGGACACGGAATCCGGGCAGGTGCGCGACCACCTGCTCTTGCATGGTTTCATGGATGGCTATCGGTGGCAAGGTGATGAAGATGACTATGAAGTCGTCCATGGGGGATGGGCAAGAAATGAGGAAGGGCAGCAAGACAACCACCGCGGCTCGGGCGGGCGAGAAGACGAAGAATCCCCAGGAGATGATCACGACAGTGATGCTGTACACAGTCATCATGTAGAAGATGCAGGACATGATGATGAGAAGATGCCGGAGCAGTCGACGGGCATGATCATGAAGATGATGATGCCGGCGGAGCAGACGACGCTGGACCATCGATGGGCTGGGTGCAGGACCCTCATATTCAAGAGCTGCTTCTCAAGCAGACGGATAACGCAAGAGCTGCCGCCCGAGAGAAAGCCAAGATGGATCAACTTGAGTTAGACGCGGTTACTCCATTGTATGAAGGATGCAGGCCCGAGGATACCCGCCTGAAAGAAACGCTCATGGCTCTGGAGATGAAGGTAAAACACAAAATGACCTACGCATGCTTCGACGAGAACATGTCATTGTGGCACGAATGTCTTCCCGAGGGGAACAAGTGCCCGACCAGTTTCGAGGAGGCGAAGAAAATCGTGTGTCCTCTGGATTTACCGCACGTGAAATACCATGTGTGCATGAACAATTGCATCATTTATCGGGATGAGCACGCGGAGTCTACCATATGTCCGGTGTGCGGCGTCACTCGATAAAAGAAGAGGAAGAAAGCTCCTCGAAAAGTGGTGTGGTACTTTCCGATCACTCCTCGTCTGCAGCAGTATTTTGCGGACCCTAAGGTAGCAAAGCTCCTGCGTTGGCACGCGGATAGGGAGGAGAAGAAGCGAGAAGATGACGCAAATGATCCGGAGATAGATAAAAAAGACAAGATGCTGAGTCACCCTAAGGATGCGAGTCAGTGGCAAGCGTTGAACTTTGAAGACCCAAAATTTGGGAATGATCCAAGGAACATCATGCTGGGCGCGAGCACCAATGGAGTCAATCCGTTTGGCAGCCAGAGAAGCACACATAGCACCTGGCCTGTGTTTGTGTGGATGTACAACCTTCCCCCCTGGTTGTGCATGAAGAGGAAGTACATTCACATGAGTATGCTAATTGAAGGACCGAACCAACCAGGGAACGACATCAATCTGTATCTGGGGCTGCTGAAGGAGCTTGACACGCTGTGGAAAAGCCAGCCAATACGTGGGACACCGCAGAGAAAGAATATTTCCCTATGAGAGTCGCGCTGCTCACGATGGTGCATGACTATCTCGGTTACGGATATGTCGCGGGGTAGGTGGTCCACGGATTTTCTGGATGCGTCAGGTGCATGGATGACACAACGTATCGCCAGCTAGATAGAGATCCCGGGTCTTTGAAAACCGTGTTCATGGGACATCAAAGGTGGCTTCGCGACGATGACCCGTGGAGAAAATGCAAGGATCTGTTCGATGGTGAAACTGAACCCCGAGGACGCCCGCGTACGAGGAGCGGCGAGGAAATAGATGAGCTGTTGACAAATTGGAAAAACTGCCCACTGCCGGGAAAGAAGAAAAAGGCACCAGAGCCGGGAAAGAAGCGAAAGGCGCCAGAGCCGCTGCTGAAGGTATGGAAAACGAGGTCTGTTTTCTAGGACTTGCCGTACTGGAAGATCCACCGTGTGCCTCACAGCCTTGATGTCATGCATATCACGAAGAACGTGTGCGAGAGTCTGCTTGGTACCCTGCTCAACATGCCAGAGAGGACCAAAGATTGGCCGAAAGCAAGGGCAGACTTGAAATCAATGGGCATCAGGCAGGAGCTTCACGCTATATATGATGATCATGATGATGATGATGATGATGAGGCGAAGCAGGACACGGAAAGTCATCGCAAAGGCAAGAAGGCCAAGAAGACCGGAAATGACTACCCTCCCGCGTGCTTCACTCTAAGTCAGGAGGAGATCGAGCAGTTTTTCACCTGCCTCGTTGGAGTAAAACTTCCTTACGGTTACGCGGGGAAGATAAGCAGATACCTAGACCCAGCGAAGCAGAAGTTCAGCGGGATGAAGTCTCATGACTGTCACGTGCTGATGACGCAGATACTTCCAGTTGCAATCCGTGGGATCATGGACGCGCACGTCCATGAAACCCTATTTGGCCTATGCAACTTTTTCGACATCATCTCTTGGAAGTCCGTTGGCGTGAGGCAACTCAGAAGGCTACAGGAAGAGATCGTGGTGATACTATGCGAGCTTGAGATGTACTTCCCGCCCGCATTCTTCGACGTTATGGTGCATCTGCTGGTCCATATCATGGACGATATCATCCAACTCGGGCCGACGTTCCTGTACAGCATGATGCCGTTCGAAAGGATGAATGGTGTCATCAAAGGATACGTTCGCAACATGTCACGTCCAGAGGGAAGCATAGCCAGGGGCTTTCTGACCGAAGAGGGCATCTCCTACTGCACGAATTATCTAGGCATCGAGAACCCCGTTGGTCTTCCCGTCAACAGGCACCTCGGCAAGCTCGCTGGATGGGGTCACCGTGAGGGTCATCGCGAAATGCATGTCGACTGCGAGGGTCGACTCGCCGACTTTGAAAGAGCAAACCTAGTCGCGCTACAACACATAGACATGGTCGATCCTTGGGTGGTACAGCACAAAACCTTTATTTAGAAGACGTACAATGACCGAGGCCAAGAGAGGACGGACAGAGATATACTCAAAGAGCACAACTCATGTTTCACGCGTTGGTTCAAGCAGAAGCTTCTGTCGTACCCTTTACATGAGGATTCTTCCGCGGAAGAACAACTCATATTCGCCTTGTCACAGGGCGCCGAGCACAACCTGATGACCTATGAGGCGTACGATATCAATGGCTACACCGGTAACGATGGAATCCTACACCGGTAACGACAAGGACAGATACTACGGTGGATCGAGGAGATCTGGGAGCTGAGCTATGCTGGAGAGAAGGTCCCGATGTTTCGTGTCAGATGGGCCAAGAGCGTCCTAAAAGAAGACCGGTATTTCACCACCATGGTTATACCCGAAGCCAAATCCAAGACCGCGGGCGCAAACGTCACCGCGAAAAATGAGCCATGGGTACTGGCTTCCCAAGTGGACCAATGCTTCTTCATTACCGACCCGTCAAAGCCCAGTTGTGTTGTCGTGAGGAGAGGCAAAAGGAAGATCATCGGAATGGATGGAGTAGCCAATGAGCAAGACTTCGACAAGTACGGCGACCCGAGGATCGAACATGACGACGATGATGAAGTAGGAGCATACACCACAAGAAGAAGCAGGACCACCCTACCTAAAGGACGTCCGTTCCACAGAAGAACTCCATTTGCGAAAAAGAAGGGCAAGAAGATTGTGAACAGATAGCTAGCTAAGATCGATTGTATTTAAATCGTAGCCTTCATTTCTCGATTGTATTTCATGGGCACTTTTTTAACTATCATGAATATTTTTAAATTTCATGGACACTCGATCTCGATCCCCTTCCATCTCGATCGCTATCCCACCTCACCAGATCTGGTCCCCCTCGCCGCCGAGCACCCCCCGGTCCACCGGCCGCCGCCGCCGACCCCCCGCACCCTCGATTCCCCTACTCAACCGCCGCCGCCGACCCCCCGCACCCCTCCCCTACTCAACTGCCGCCGCCGAACCCCCGCATCCCGCGCACCCTCCCCCGCTCCACCGGCATTACTGTTTGATGATATTTTTTAAAAAAAATTACTATCTTATAAAAAAATATTATTGGTATGATTTAAACAAGTTTGAACATATTTAAACACAAATAAGTATCAAACAACATTTTAAATGCATAAAAAAAATTGTGGAGCCTGGGAAAGCCAGGACCTCCTAGTGTGAGAACTGGCTACTGACCAGTCAAGCTAGTAGAGGGGACTTGGTGTGGATCAGGTCAGGTGGAAGATAACCTGTTGGCTCGAGCAGAAATCAAAAAAAAATACTAATGGCGCACCACGGTGAGGTGCGCCATTAGTATGGATGTACTTATGGCGCACCGAGGGGTGGTGCGCCATTAGTATCCCCCATCCATATTTCCTCCCGGCTCCTCCCTATCCCCTCTCTCTCCCTCGCCCTCGCCCTCGATCCCCTTCCCCTCTCCTCTCCCGACGCCGCTGCCCCGCCGCCTCGACGCTGCCCCGCCGCCCCGACGCCGCCTCGACGCTGCCCCGCCGCCCCGACGCCGCCCCGACGCCGCCT
>NC_041392.1:76282748-76317693 GCF_002162155.2 Triticum dicoccoides
TCCCCTCTTGACTGGTTACCTGTGATTTTTTTTTTTGCTTCTCCAGCCATGTTTGTGTCTAGAACTCTAGATCATGGAGGAATCGCCCTCTCCAGCAGTGTAATTCTTTTGTGTGTTTTAAGTGGTATTTACAGTGTACTTTTAGTGTAATTACTGTGCATTTTCAGTGAAATTTACACTGTAATTGTTAGTGGAATTTACACTGTAAATGTTAGTGGGTTTACAGTGTACTTCTAGTGGATTTTTGCTCTGTATTTGCAAGTGGCATTTTTAGTGGAATTGCTGTGTATTTCCATGGTTTTTACACTGTAATTATTAGTGTAATTTTGGGCCTTTGTATAGTTGATTCACAGCAGCAGCAACTGTAATTGATCCAAAAACTAGGTCAATTGATGTCAAATTGATTAACTAAATCATCCAGAAACAAGAATGATAAGTCCATATGCTACTGTTGATCTAGTTTCTGATTGGGCTGCCTAGAATGTTTAGGATGTTAGTTTACTCGTAGATTTAGAATCTATAGCCTGTTTTGATTTGAACCCATCTGCTGTGCTAATTTTGTTTGCAAATCCGCGCAACGTGTACTGTGTTACGTCTGTGGTAATCTGTCAAGTCAATTAAGCCCAATCCATTTGGGTTGAATCAAACAAGTGCTATTACTAGCCATCCCACCTTCATTGTGACACTAGAACATATATACAAGAGAAGGCCTCCCAGCTGATACGTTCAGCGCATATATACCACTGTTAAATCCCTTAGCATTATCGCAAACTTGTCAGGTCCATAAACTTGTAACAAGTGGCAAAAGTAGTGCTGTAAATTGGCAAAGCAGTTTCTGATTTTGTTTGTTTCCATCTTGTTGGTACTTGGAACTTGGAAGGGGGACAAGCAGGCGGAGCGGGTGAAGCCAGACCGGAAGAAGTAGGCTGGAGGTGGAGTGAGAAGGGGAAGCAGAGAAAGAAAGGTTTGTTCCATGTCCTCGGATAAAGTTCCATGTTTCGATGGTCTCTGTGTAGTTTCTGATGCTGACCGTACATCCATCAAAAGCCACAATGCAAGCCAACTTTTATTTCTCTTGCCTGGTTCCACTAAGATGTGTTATTGCAAGCTATTAATTATTTTTCAGTTGTGAGCCTCGAGAATAGGTGCCTATCATCTCCCTGTTCCCCACCCCTCTGTTGGTTAGCCGGATGGGTGGATGTTGCTGTTGCATATTGAATAGATGGACGAATGGATTTGTTTTGCTACTGTGATTGATAGCTCGTGTTAGTACGTCTTAGATTTTTGCTGTTGTGAACTGTCAATGGTACTAAATCAGTGCCCTTTTGCTGCTTGCTGCTTGCTGCTTAGTGCTAGTTGATAATTTGGTAATGCAAGGTTACTGATACTGTAACCGAGATCACACAGATCAAATTTTTTTCAATTTATGCAACTGTAAGAGTACCAACCAGATTACACAAATCATTTTTGATCTGCAAGGTTGTTGTTGCTGTGATGGAGTAACTCTGTAAGATGGAGTACATGAGTACTGTAGTAGTAACTCTTGATTAATTATGGCATTGTGTGTCATAATTTAAAATTGCCATGTTTATTAGAAGTGTTAACCATCACTTCTGGGTTGTAACCTTAGTTGTGTTTCAATGCTTAAAGACTATTAGCTGCATAGTAATTTCCCTGTCCTAATTGTTGTTTTCCATGCATAGATGAACATTCTATAATTTCCAAGGATCAATTAGACTAGATTGGGCTCTCCTTTTTATTGTTGTTTTGACCTTTCTGTTGTGAAAAATAAAGCAGGATTTTAGACTAATGTGGGCCTATGGCTACACCAGCATGGTGTTTTGATTCAGAAGTGATGATTTGCTACAACCAGTGCATGCATGCCTTTTTTCTTCTTCATTTTTAGTGAAGTGCTCTGTTCTGGGTCATGGACTTTGTGCCATGGACCAGTGCATGCATGCTGCTGCTGCTGTACTACTTATCAAGTGATGCTGCTGCTGCTATCTGCGAGTTGCTGTTGCTGCTACTGTACTACTTGTCAAGTGATGCTGCTGCTGCTATCTGCGAGTTGCTGCTGCTAGTTGTGATTTTGTCAAGTGATGCTGCTGCTACTTGTGATCTTCTAAAATGACCCCTTTCTCCTGAAACGTTGATTAATTTCCGTTTCGGTTGAGAAATGGGGCACTCCAAGGTCAAGAAAATTAGCAAAGGTCATGCCCAATTTTCTTGACCTAGAAGGTGCCCGATTCTCAACCGAAATAAAAATTAATTTGCTTTAGTGGTTGGATTAGTTTAGTATTTTTTTTCACACACTCAGACACCCTTGCTTGCCATGTGTGTGAGAGAGATAGTGAGAGGAGACAAGAAGAAGGGGGTTAGGAAGATGTTGCCTGCTCATCAAAGCTAACCATCTCCCCCTTTTCACCCCTTTTCCTTTGTCTTTTGTGGGTTGCAAGGAAGCTACTGTCTTAGCTAGCTTAGCTTGTGCACAAATCCCAGTGTTACAATCTAGAAAATTAGCCTGCAAAAATGAGGTCCCATGCTGGCTGTACCACTGCATCATGCAACAGTGCCTTCAAGATCCAAGGCAATATCACAAACGTCATAGGCAATTTGACCAAACTCACAACCTTGTATCTTTGCAGCAACCAACTTTCTAGACACACCCCTCAAGAACTAGGTTACCCTGAGAACGTGGACTTGGACCTTAGCAACAACACACTAACAGGTTCTATCCCAAAACACCTAGGCAATATTACAAACATCTCTCAATTGTTCCTTGACAATAACCAACTTTTTGGCGACATTCCTCGAGAATTAGGTTATTTGGTCAACTTAGAGATCTTGTTCCTTGACAATAACCAACTTTTTGACCAAACTTTGTTCCTATTTATAGAGAAACATGGCCAACAATGATGAGGCCGGGGGTTCGGGCGGCAAGAAATTCTGGGAGCTGTCCCAGGAGATGGAGGAACAACCTCACTTGTATGAGGACGCCGCCTTCCCCACCGATCCTGAGACCACTGATGGTACCGCCGAGGATGACCCCACTGATGCCACCACTGATGGTGCCGCCGAGGATGCCACCACTGATGATGGCGGCGCACGCACAGATGGCAGCCAACCAAAGAGGCAACGGAAGGACCGGCGCCCGACCGTGCTCCGCACCCTCAAGGAGGAAGTTACTGAAGTGGACTCCAACGGGAATCCAACGGCGCCCGAACGAATAGTCAAGGGGTACTCGCTTCAGCTCGGCTGCATTCTCCGGAGCACCGTCTCGATCAACACCGAGAACCTCAGGCATCCCGACCGAGGGAATTTGCGCAACCTCCTCTTCATGAAGCTGCACGAACGATACAAGTTCCCCGCTGAATTTGAAAACACAAGCCTCAAAGGGAATAAAGTGAACAATGCTGCCCTCACGAAGATGAGCACGGCCCTGTCTACTTGGAAAAGCAATGTGAAGAGAATGATCGAGAAAGGTGAGAGTTATGAGAAGATCAAGGAGAAAAATCCTTCGATCACCGAAGATGACTACAACGACTTCAAGATCAATTGCTCGAGCACCGCAAGCTCCGAATCAAGTAAGTGGGGGAAAGAAATGCGGGAGCTGAACTTAGGGGAACACACACTCGGTCCCAGCGGTTACAGAGTGGCGGAGCCTATATGGGACAAGGAGGAGGCGGACCGTGCCGAGCAAGGCCTACCGCCCCTCTTCGATAAATACGGTGACAAGCAGACCAGGAACTTTGTCAGGGCCCGGTACAAGAAGGACCCGAAAACAAAGGAGCTTACCACGGATCCGAAGACCAGGGCGCTTGAGCTTGTTCTGGTAAGGAATACACCCCCGCGTAATTAGCTCCATATGGTTGCATTCTAATTAATTAAGCCAAATTTCTAAATGGTTCACATTCCTTCCGCAGGCGACTGAAAGCAGTAGAGCGGGGTCGACTAAGAGCAACCCTTGGGACACCACTCTAAATAGGGCATTGAATGTAATGAAGAACAAGGATAAGCTCAGTAAGCCGACGTCAGTTGGTCGTGTGGCCGGCAAAGGCTTGTGGACAAAATGGTCGTCATACTATAACACTGGTGGGCGAAAGGAGAAAAAGACCAGCTCGGAAAGCCAGGCGCCCGAGGTTCAAGAACTCAGGGCACAGGTGGCGCGGATTCCGGAGATTGTCCAAGAGCAAGTGCAACAACAACTCGGAGCGACGATCACTGCCATTGTGCCTACCTTGATCCAGGGGATTAGTGCGTGGATTGCAGGCGGCCAACAGGGGCCGCCCCCGATTCCTAGCTTCACGGCCAGAAACTCGCAGAACGCGATGGCGGGGCCATTGGTGTCTCCGGCGGAGGCGGCATTGGTGTCTCCGACGCCGGCACGGGAGCTTAATGCACCCGGGTGTACGTCCGCCGGCACCTCTGCAGCAAGCGGCCCCTCCGTCAGCTGCACGCCCGGCGTTGGTGGTGCCTCAACATTAGCCGAGCTCGACGCCATCATCACGGTAACTAATTAAGCCTCTCTCGGCCGAGGACTTCATCTCCTTGCCTTTGACTGGGCATCCCTGACTCCCTACATGTTTTCGCAGGGCGCCGCCGACGTTTCGTGCACTCTCCTGCACTTCGTGAACAACGAGTTGGTCGATGTCACCAAGGGCAAAATCGTTCAACCGGGCAACCCCTTGTTCCACGGTACCCAGATGCCACCCAACTTGTTTAGGGTTCAACTGGTTCGGGTGCTGCCAGGCTGCGACGAGTTGTTACCTCCGATTCGACCCGTCGGGGCCGACGATGATGACGTGATGACCCTCAGCGCCTGCCTGAGCTGGCCCCTGCTTTGGCCGAAGAGCCAAATTCGCTTGGGGGCGGGGGACACCACCCCAAAGACAACACCGCCAGTCGTGCCAGCGCCAAGTCGGCCCCATGGCAAGACCGCCGCAACGGTGCCGGACATCCCTATGCCACTGGATCCAAACATGCATATGGCACAGGATCAGAACGACGACGACGATGATACATTTGCCAACGTCGATCAATACTTTGCCGATCATGGGTACGGTGGCGACTTCATGGGGCCTCCTTCTCAAGAACCCAACCCAACAAAAGACGTGCGTGATCTAGCTGGTACCGCGGAGAAGCCAAGTTGCAATAGGCGTCGTCTGCAGTTCAGCTCTCAGGAGACGCCTCCAGCTGTCAACTTCACCGAGCCTCAGATAGGCGAGGTGCGAAATATGATCAGCCCCAACACACTCAAGAAGGCGGTCTGTGAGCAGAACTCGGTCCCATTACAGGAGAAGAAGAAGGCACGCAAAAGAAAGACTAACAAGGGTGCGGGCCAGCCGGCACCGAGTACGATCCGTGCTCAGGACGGGCCACCTTCACCTGAGGATATCTCGAGGAGGGTGCATGTGGCGGGTAGGCCGACGCTACCGAGAAATATGCTCGATGCTGCAACCGGTGCTATGCGGAGTCTGCATGACAGTGTTCTTTCTTTGGAGAAGCGGCGTCTCGGAGAGAAGGATGTGGCATACCCGGTTTTCGCGGCCAAGGTGCCAGAGGGCAAGGGCTTTGTGGATAACTCCATCGGGGGTACGATCGTCCTGCGGTTTGATGACATCCACGCTATGTTGAACCTTCATCCGCTGCACTACACCTTCGTTCGGCTATTTTCGCTGAGTATGGACATGCGGATCATTCGCGACAAGACCCCGGACATCGTGATAGTCGACCCCTTCTACATGTGTGCCAAGATCTTGGGCAGCGCTGGGGACCGGCAAGTCGTGAGTTCTTACCTCGAAGGCGTCATTCTGGCAAACCAAGATAAGGATAACTTCCTCGTGCCTTACTTTCCCGAGTAAGTCCTCCCCTCAACCGCCCCGTAACATATGAATTCTTAGATTTAGATCGTTTTTCTTTTAACATTCCGTGTTTTCTGTAGTGACACACGTTGCACGCTCATCCTCCTAAGCCCCAAATATTCCATGGCCACGTATTTCGACCCGGACCATCAGTCGAACGTAGACTACACAAATGTCAAGAAGGTTCTTGATGATGTTCTCCCCGGCTACGTCAAATCTGGAGGCACCTTCACCAGGCCTATTCGTAAGTACGGCAAGCACGTGTTCTCCCACAATACGATCTTCTGCTGCGTCAAGCAGCCGCCTGGTGGTCAGAAGGGTGCCTACTACGCCATCCATCACATGCGGGCGATCGTACGGGACCATCATCAACTTATGCTACCAAGTAGACTCAAAGATTGGGCCGCGAGCGTGTCGGCTATCCAGGACGCGGACATCAGACAAGAATTCTTTCGCATCCAGTCGGAGTTTGCGGAAATCATCCATCAAGATGTACTTCGTACCGTGGGGCGGTTCTACCTTAGAAATCAACCGTCCAACAGTGACATCGACACAATCCTACAAATGCAGGCTGACAACGCCCGTTCTTTCATGACTCCCATGATAGACGGCGGCTTCAACCACGCTCCGGTCCCTTGAGTCTCATGTTGTAATTAAACTTTAATGAACTTGTAGTATGTCTCTTTGGTTTCGAGAGTCGTTCAACTTAAGATGTAATCGATGCTATTAATGTCTTGCTTTTCTCTTCCGACTGTTCTGTTGCATACTTATATATTGCTTATGTATTGTCTGTGAATTGGTACTAACATTTCATTTGGCTACTGCATAGCGATGCCGTGGTATGTCGTGTACAAGGGTAAGGTTCCCGGAGTCTACGACGACTGGGAGGAGTGTCGGAGACAGGTTCACCGATTCAGCGGTAACAGTTACAAAGGGTATGCCACTAGGACCGAGGCCAAATCTAGATACGCCCGCTATCTAGCGGGAGAGGGGAGGGAGCGTTGGAGGAACTGGATGAAGACGAGTTTCATCGTGATGATGCTCATCGTGATGACCGCAGCTCTCTTCTATGTGATGGTAGTTTAGATGATCGATATCGACTTATAATGTGAAGACAAACTCGCGGTCTCGAGACTTGTAATATAATGTTCTATCTTTGTTCGGTCTTTTCAATTCGGAGACTAGTATGATGACTTGTATTCGGAGACTAAAATGATGAATTGTATTCAGAGACTAATCTTCTATTGTATTCGATGAATCTGTTGTTGATGTGTGATGTCTATATTTTGTCCAATTATACATTTTGTAACCTGTGCAAAAAATAGAAAAATAAAAAATAAAAAAAAACCTAATATTCATACTAATGGCGCATCACATCATAGTGCGCCATTAGTATGCCAAAGGATACTAATGGCGCATCATTAAAGAGTGCGCCATTAGTATGCCGAAGTTACTAATGGCGCACCTTGATGTCGTGCGCCATTAGTATGCCAAAGCACCTGGGTATACATGGCCCCCTGGGAGGCATACTAATGGCGCACTGTTGTATATACTAATGGCGCATCCGGGGTGCGCCACCTGTGGTGCGCCATTAGTAAAATATACTAATGGCGTGCTACTAATGGCGCACCACTAATGTGCCACTAATGGCCAAATTAGGTGCGCCATTAGTACGCCTTTTCCTAGTAGTGAAGGTATATTCGATATACATGTTATTGATGTGTACTTTACTAGTGTTTATAGGAAACCCCTCAGTATTTGATACTAGTTTAGTTGCTAAGAGTAGTAACTTGAAACGGGAGTTGCAAAATAAACAAAGACTAGTTGAGGACGAGGTGACGATGTGTGTTGGAAATAATTCCAAGGTTGATAAGATCACCATCGCACACTCCCTTTACCTTCGGGATTAGTGTTGAACCTAAAATAAATGTTATTTGGTGTTTGCGTTGAGCATACTATGATTGGATCATGTTTATTGCAATACAGTTATTCATTTAAGTCAAAGAATAATTGTTATTATGTTTACATGAATAAAACCTTCTGTGATCATACACCCAAGGTGAATGGTTTATTGAATCTCTATTGTAGTGATACACATATTTCTAATATTGAAGCCAAAAGATGCAAAGTTAATAATGATAGTGCAACCTATTTGTGGCACTGTCATTTAGGTCATATTGGTGTAAAGCACATGAAGAAACTCCATGCTGATGGACTTTTGGAATCACTTGATTATGAATCACTTGATGCTTGCCAACCATGCCTCATGGGCAAGATGAAGGAAATATGCCCTAGAGGCAATAATAAAGTTATTATTTATTTCCTCATAGCATGATAAATGTTTCTTATTCATGATAGAATTGTATTAACTGGAAACTTAGTACATGTGTGAATACATAGACAAACAGAGTGTCACTAGTATGCCTCTACTGTACTAGCTCATTAATCAAAGATGGTTAAGTTTCCTAACCATAGACATGAGTTGTCATTTGATTAATGGGATCACATCATTAGGAGAATGATGTGATTGACTTGACCCATTCCATTAGCTTAGTACTTGATCGTTTAGTTTTCTGCTATTGCTTTCTTCATGACTTATACATGTTCCTCTAACTATGAGATTATGCAACTCCCGATTACCGGAGGAACACTTTGTGTGCTACCAAACATCACAACGTAACTAGGTGATTATAAAGGTGCTCTACAGGTGTCTCCAATGGTACTTGTTGAGTTTGCATAAATCAAGATTAGGATTTGTCACTCCGATTGTCAGAGAGGTATCCCTAGGCCCACTCGGTAATCCACATCACTATAAGCCTTGCAAGCATTGTAACTAATGAGTTAGTTGCGGGATGATGTATTACGGAACGAGTAAAGAGACTTGCCGGTAATGAGATTGAACTAGGTATTGAGATACCGACGATCGAATCTCGGGCATGTAACATACCGATGACAAAGGGAACAACATATGTTGTTATGCGGTCTGACCGATAAAGATCTTCGAAGAACATGTGGTAGCCAATATGAACATCCAGGTTCCGGTGTTGGTTATTGACTAGAAATGTGTCTCGGTCATGTCTACATAGTTCTCGAACCCGTAGGGTCCACACCCTTAAAGTTTGGTGACGATCGGTATTATGAGTTTTTGTGTTTTTATGTACCGACATGATCACGGACATGACGAGGAGTCTCGAAATGGTCGAGACGTAAAGATTGATATATTGGACGACTATATTCGGACACCGGAAGTGTTCCGGATGGTTTCGGAGAAAACCGGAACCCCCCCCCCCGGCCTAGGGCAGGCCGCGTGCCCCTCCCCCTCTGGTCTGAATTGGACTAGGAGAGGGGGGCGGCGCCCCCCTTTCCTTCTCCCTCCCCCCTTCCTTTCCCCCTCCTAGTAGGAGTAGAAAAGAGGGGAATCCTACTCCTACTAGGAGGAGGATTCCTCCTCCTGGCACGCCTACATGGGCCGACCGTCCTTCCCCCTTGCTCCTTTATATACGGGGATGGGTGTCAGGACCCCATCCTAAGTCACACCGATCTAGCATGTAACACATCATATCACTTTGCGGCCTCACGCACGGTATTCCCACGGGTGCCACCTTACCTGGCCCGGGACCGTTTGCGCCTTTTGGCTCACGTATATGATAGTGTCGCTAGCATCCATATGATAAAGAACCCGGGCTGACATGGCTAGTCGTGAACCCAAAGTGGCACTAACTTATAGGGACAGGCATCCATGACCCAGCATCGAACGTGTCGGTCATCAGCGAGTGAATCCAGGCTGTAGCACTGGGCTAGCAGGACTCCGGTGAACCGGGCTGTAGCGGGCTAACAGGACTCCGGTAATCATCGCGTGACATTTCCCCGAAGGGACAGACACAGGAACGAAGAAGGACACATGCCGGCCAGCCTAAGTGTTCCGGAGCAGTAGCAAGCTACCATGGCTCAGTGGAAACACTAGGAGACATTTCCCGGTAAGAGAGGCTACTAAGGATAAACAACTAGATAGCCAGATCCCACACATACCAAGCATTTCAATAACATACACACAATATGCTCGATATGTGCAAATACAACATGGCATCACAAAATGACTCTACAACTCAAGTATTTTATTCAATAGGCTCCGAGGAGCGAGATATTACAATCATGGGTCTCATGACCCAACATTCAGAGCAAACAAGTCAAGCACAAGCGAAAGCTTAACATGTCTGAGTACAGACATCTACAAATGAAAAAGGCTAAGAAGCCTGATTATCTACCAGATCCTGCCGAAGGCACAAGATCGTAGCTGAGGTAACAAGCTAAACATCGAAGTCCACGCGGAACTACTAGCGAGACCGAAGTCTCTCTGCAAAAACATAAAATAGGCAAACATGAGTACAAATGTACCCAGCAAGACTTACATCAGAACTAACTACATATGCATCATTATCAACAAAGGGATGGTGGGGGTTTAACTGCAGCAAGCCAGCTTTGACTCGGTGGCTATCCTGAACTATGACTGCAAGCGACTCTTTTGAGGTGGCGCACACGAGTCCACATATTCACCAACCAATACACCACTATGGAACCGCTCCCGTCTCCCTACGAGAACGCCATCCATAGCACTCACGCTTATCTTGCGTATTTTAGAGTATCCACTTTCACTTGTCTATGAACTGATATAAGCAACCCAGAAGTCCTTTACCGCGGACATGGCTATTCGAATAGATCATATTAACCCTGCAGGGATGTACTTCTTCACACACGCTCTCACCACTTACCGCCGTTTACATGACATGTACTCGGCAACCTTCAAGCGGAAGCCCAGCGAGGGTGTCGGCCACGACCTGACTAACCACACAAGTCTCTCGTCCAGGTTTATCGCCTATTCGGGTTCCATCCGCAAGGAGATCCGGCCGGGGTGTCGCTCACGGCCCCAAACGATGTGTGCAGGGTTCCCAAGCCCACCTCGACGGGTGGATCTACGCTTGGTACACCGTGCCACTGTGCCTAGTCTGTCCCAAGCCCACCTGTACCGGGTGCCACTTGGTAGACTACTAACACTACCTACAAACACCAGAAACTAGTTGCAACTCCTGGACAGAGATCGAGTTGATTAATAAGTCGAGAGAGCTTGGAGCGCCCGGAGCCCAATGTGTGGTAGTAACTGATCATGGATCACAAACAGAGAACTCAGTTCCTGAGGACGGCTGCAATGAGACAACCCACCATGTACTCCTACATGGCCTCTCACCGCTACCTTTACCAAATCGTGTTCGCACACTTAGTTCACACATAGTAGGACATGTTCACACACCTCTGATTCATTCCCGATGAATCAGACCTGACTCAACTCTAAGCAGTAGCAGGCATGACAAACAAGCATGAATGAGTAGGCACATCAGGGCTCAAACAACTCCTACTCATGCTAGTGGGTTTCATCTATTTACTGTGGCAATGACAGGTCATGCAGAGGATAAAGGGGTTCAGCTACCGCAGCAAGTAACAAATATGACGTTGTTGTCCTAATGCAGTAAAAGAGAGCAGGAGCGGGAGAGTGGGATTTTATCGGAATGAACAAGGGGGTTTTGCTTGCCTGGCACTTCTGAAGATAATATAGCTCTTCATCGGTGTCATCGATCACATCGCCAGTACACGTCTATCGAGAGGGGACAATCACCGGCAACTGAGGAAAAACACAATCAATGCAATGCACAATATGATGCATGAATGTGACATGGCAATATGCTGTGGTTTGTGCTAATGCAACTAAAACCAGATTAAATGAAGTTGGTTTGAATCCAAGATTCAAACTCAAACTCCATATGTGGATATTTAAATGCCATTAATATGATTTGTGCTAAACAGCACCTATAAGTTGTTCTAACATGCATGAAACCAGTACAGATGGATAGATTGGATTTTTCTGATCATTTTTCATATATAAATTATTTCATTCTGAGCTACGGTTGAATTTCTATGAATTTTTGAAGTTTAAATCATTTTCTGGAATTTCCTGATTTATTTTAAATCCAGAAAATAAATAATTGCGTCAGCATGACTTCACGGTGACGTCAGCAAGTCAACGGGCGTTGTCCAGGTCAAATCTGACCTGTGGGACCCATATGTCAGTGTAATTAGTTTAACTAAATTTAATTAGTACTAATCCTAATTAACTAGCAGGGCTGGGCCCCACCTGTCATTGACCCAAGGGGTCAAACTGGGCCCACCCGTGGTCAACTGAGTCCGCGGGGTCAATCCCGCCGGCGACTCGATGCCGGCGAGGCCCGAGACGGTGGCGCGGCTCAGATTTCAGCTTCGGGCGGTGGTTTTGGACGCGGTTTGCGGCTACGGAAAGCTAGGAGTCTTGCGCATCCAACAGAGGCAACAACTCGCAACGGAGTGGGCTAAATCGACGACGGCGGCAGCTTTTGCGGCGGCTGGAGTTCGGCGGGGAGGGGAGAAGGGGCTACGGTGCACTAGAGGAGGAGCGGGTGGTGGCTACGAGCTCCTGGTGCTGCGCTGAGCACAAAAGTGAGGTTGGCTTCGAGCCTTTGTGGCTCTAGCCACGACGGTGCCATGTCCAGCGGCGGGGAGTTCTCGGGTGAGGTGGAAACGGCGGCTAGAGTGCACAAACGCAAGGGGAGGAAGAGGGGTTTGGAGCAGGGGCTCACGGCGATGACGACGGAACGCTCGGCGAGGTCGGGGACGGTCCGGAGCCGATGAATTTGACGGTGATGGCCGGCGGGTCCGAGGTAGAAGACGAGCCCGGTGAGGTCGTTCGGGGGCTTCTGGAGGGGCGTGGCTCGGTGAGGTGGGTCGAGGACGGAGTGGCGGAGCTTGTGGGCTAGTCGGGGAAGCGAGGGAGGCCCAGTGGCCGTGGTGGCAGTGGACGGCGGCGACGAGCTCCGCTCGGTGGCTGCGTGCGAGAAACAGAGGAGGGGGGAGGAGCGAGTAGAGTGAGAGAGGGAGCCAGGGGCTGCGTGGCGATGCTAGAAGGGCCGTGGCGTCGCGGTGGAAGCAGGAGGTGGCCGGGGAAGCAGGAGGTGGCCGAGGCAGCGTCGGCGCCCGTCGGCCACGCGCGCTACCTACTGGCGCGGGGAAGACGACAGGAGGAGGTGGGCTGAGCCGCGCTGGGCCGGTCCTGTTGGCCACCAGGTGGGCTGCGAGGTGAGCGCCAGGTAAGTGCTCTGTTTTTTATTTCTGTTCTGTTTTCTATTTTTCTGACATATGTTTTGATTTAGTAATAATACTAAATCAATTTATTTTCTTATGCCAATTTTTATAGAAGCTAGTGGTATTATTCCAGAGCTCCTTTATAAATGGCATAATTTTTGGACCATATTTTATATATATAACAATATATATCCAAAGCAAATAATTATCGGATTAATCCAAATGGCCAAAATTAAATATCCATGAGCTCCTAAAATATTTGTTTGAATTTTACCTCTGACCAATGTTTTCAGAGAGCAACATGAACATTTTCTTGGACCTTTTTGGAACAATTTTTATTTGGGTCATTTCCAAAAATGATACTGAGGGTTTCACAAATCCCCATTTCAAATTTAAATGGAATTTAAACATGATGCACACATGACTAGCTAGCCTTGAGCATACCAGAACTAGGGATGTGACAACTCGCCCCCACTAAGCAAAAATCTCGTCCCGAGATTCAAGCATAGGGTAAGATGAAGGGGGAATGCAAACTAACATAATATTCACGATCCAGGTTGCACTTCAAACGAACGTTGATTCAATCACGATCTTTGGCTTGTCGTCTTGCTCTGAGAACTCCAGCCAACATGGCGAGAAGAGGAAAGGAAAACTCTAGAGGAATCTATCTTCTCGAAGACCGAACAACTCAGGATCAACTCACAGAGTAAGACATTGCACATCTCTCGAGCTGGGACACGAAACACACATCTAGAGGGATGGAGTGGAACAATTGACGAGGGTTCACTAGGTAGACAACAATTCCATACCTAAGAGGGTAGTGGGCGGGTGTCAACGTAGCGAGGAGTTGAGTTGCCATGATACCATAACGGGGCATCTTAGGGAAAGTGGCTCATAGGAATATTCCCTTAAGTGGCAGAAAGAATTACCTTTGATTCAAAGACCATTGAAACTCTTTATACCAGCCTAAGGCAATTCTCGAGCGATCATTTGGAGGGGTTCGGTGGAATGACATACCCGGACCAGTTTGGATGATGTGGATTACCTTGTTGAAGACAACACAAGGGATAATTTTGGTAACCGGGAAGAAGCTCAACAGTAGAGAGTGAGTCCACTGTTTGAAAAATTATAGCATAATCGAGGAAACTGAGAGCAATCCAGTTAGTGCCGATGATAACACCTAGCGCTTGTGCGTGCTCTCAAGAACTTGAGCATTTCCATATTCGTCAAGGTTTTACCAATATCCGTGTCAAGGATCCTGGCAACACAACATACTACCATGATAAATACCGGTGGAAGATGCAGTTGCAAAAGAAGATACCACCTCCTCAGATTTCACCTTAGCGAGGCCAAGGAAACAAAATCTGG
This sequence comes from Triticum dicoccoides, assembly GCF_002162155.2. Taxonomy (NCBI): domain Eukaryota; kingdom Viridiplantae; phylum Streptophyta; class Magnoliopsida; order Poales; family Poaceae; genus Triticum; species Triticum dicoccoides. The sequence continues at coordinate 76,297,142 of NC_041392.1, forward strand.
ATGATCGACCGAGAGACATTTAGCACTCCGCTTCTAATTTTCTCCTTGATGTGCTAGCGTAATCCATAGATAATTATGGTTTGATATCTAGAACATCAAGTAAAAGGTCGGACTTTGGGAAGACAAAAATCATAAGGCACAACTAGGGAGTAAATCCTACGAAGTCCTTATGGGAAGGTGGCCAACTTCCTCAAACAAGATACTACAATAATAGGTCTTCCGGCTGGGTGTGTTGGCCATGACATCCACTTTACCGGCTATCGAGGGACCAATATTATAGTTCTTGGGAAATGTTCCAAACCATCATATCTGCCTGAAATTCAGATCTAGTTGGTGTCAGGATATTCCAGACTCATCGAGTCTAGGAAGAAAAACGAAAGTTTGCAACACAAATCGATGAGATGACGTTTCGAGATTCTCGGGGAATGAACTACGATAGTAAGCTCCAAAACATGAGTTGGTTCTGCTACACACATGTGAACACGCTGTCCCAGACAAAACATTATCACATGGTAGTCTTACAGTAAAACACTACCGAGTTCAGGTGGGGAACCATAATCGAGGATATTGAAGTCCTTGCATAAGGCATGCTCTTAAGAAGGAACTTCCTTTCCTTGAACAAATCAATCAGTGGCTTGGTGTGCTAGGGGATACATATGGAATGAAGATGATCAGTCTTTCAGACCATAGAATACTTTGCACATGCATGACTGACTTGGGATGATTCTAAAGGAAACAACATTGACTTTCTCGAATCCACGGCGGCAACTTGCATCAAATGCACATGAACTGGAGGAAGTCACTTCTTACATCCGAACATATGCTTCATGAACTAGCATGAAGAAATGCTTTCAAAAGTTTCCAACACTAGCTTAATGTTCAACAAAATCATGGAGGAGATAAGGATGTTGTCAATGGGCTCAACAACAATTCATCCGGGTTTCCTTTTAAAAGGAATTCCATAGTTAAGTGAACAAGTGATAGCATTGGTCAGACCCAAAAGATATAATGGTGTATGCTCGAGGGATCAACCACGAGTAAGACAACATTACGAATATCGTTGGTTCTGGTCTGATTGGATGATAGCCCATACTCCAATCAAAGGTTGGATAAAAATGATAGGTCCATTAACTGATCACGAGGTTCGGTCGATGAAAATATCAACTTTCTTCAACACACATACAAGACATCCCTTATAATGAACTATATCGGACAAGCTTCTATCTTCCAACTCTCCAAGTTGATGCATAGCTTAACCAACTAGCTCAGGGGTATCCAACACGGATTCTTGGAGAAAGGGTGGTTTACAGGATAAACCAACTTGATCACGAGCTCAACATAACAGTCAGGTGACAACCTGGTGATACTTTCGAGAAGATATTCGGAAAATCACAAACCACCGATATGTTACTAAGATCGAGAACAATCTTGCTTTTCAGGGCAAGACGATATGATCAAATGAGCGAGGACTTGACAAAATCCTAACTCATCAATCGAAATGTGCACCAGGAAGATGGACAAGGTAGCACGATCAATCTTAGAATGATGATTCAGAACCAACATGTTAAGAATGAGGTTATTGTCCATTTAACTACCAAGCAACAAGGTTGCTAGGAGTATTGATTTCACACACCACGATTCACTTGTTGGCATTCTGGTTATAACAACACGGGAACCGAGAAATGAATAATGATGGAGAGAAATATCACTGCACCAAGAATTCATAGGATGGTGTGCAATTCCCATGATAATCTTAATATAAAGATGGTAACACTCCAGGGTGGAACAGAACAAAAACTAGATTAGTATTTTGATCTGCGGAGTACAACTGCTAAGACCCAATCCTGGGTATGGATGAGGTACTGGAGTTTGTTTCTCCTAGTCATTCTGGAATAGAATGGCTTGACGGACCACAAGAGTAATAGGCATCGATGAATGAACGCACGCATACTCTTGACTATCAATTGATAGACGAGGGTCGGAAGACAACTAAAGCGGGAAAACTCAAAGGAACATACGGTTTTCTGAGTTGTGGATGCATAGATTAGTATGTTGAACCAAGTTCAACAAAAAATTTCCGGATAACCCATGCAGAAAAGTTGAGCTAGCAGAGTCGCAATATAGAATGGAGAACTCATCGAGGGCACTCCTGTTGTGATCTTTTGATCCAACAAACTTCTGCCATAAAGTGGTTCATAGTATTTGGAAGAAGGAAATACCACGAACTTCGAGGACTATTGCAAAGGCTACTAATAACCTAAAGGAACTAGCAAACACTATCAACATGAGGTAAGTAGGGTGGATCTCGGGTTCAAAACCCAAGGAGTAGAATACCTACTAACTAAATTGCATCACGGGATGCTTTCGGGAATAAAGGCCAGAATCATCACACTGGGACACAAATCATGGCTAGACCACTAGATGATCCCCTAAGCACTTAGGGTCATAATTATTAACTCCAACATATATGTCGAGGCAATAAAGTACCTCAACTCACTAGTTTGTGTGATTAATCTGACCAAAAGGACATCGGGAACAGGAAGAAGGGATTTGCAAATGCATCAGACTGTTTAGAAACCTGGGATGACTCGGACAGCATAACGGCTGTAAATGCTCAGAAAAGATTTGAGACATTCACAAAAATGGTGGCATAACCACTCAGAAGCACAATATCAAGGTTTCGAGATCAACAATTAACATACGGAAGTAATAGGAACTGAAACGAGGCTTAAGTCCAACAATCTTACAAGTCTACAGATTAGTAACATGTGATCCTGATAGAAAGAGGAGAAAGCCTAGTTCCTTAACCCCGTAGGAAAGATAAGATGACTCAGATCAGAAGGGCATAAGGTATAAGGAGTAAAAAGAGCCTTACGTTCCATCCCACAATCAATTCCCTTATATAAATAAAGAATTTATAGACTCAACTTCGACCAGTTTGGCTTGGTAATCCTACAGGCAGTCAAGCTCTGATACCAACGCTGTCAGGACCCCGATCCTAAGTCACACCGATCTAGCATGTAACACATCATATCACTTTGCGGCCTCACGCACGGTATTCCCACGGGTGCCACCTTACCTGGCACGGGACCGTTTGCGCCTTTTGGCTCACGTATATGATAGTGTCGCTAGCATCCATATGACAAAGAACCCGGGCTGACATGGCTAGTCGTGAACCCAAAGTGGCACTAACATACAGGGACAGGCATCCATGACCCAGCATCGAACGTGTCGGTCATCAGCGAGTGAATCCAGGCTATAGCACTGGGCTAGCAGGACTCCGGTGAACCGGGCTGTAGCGGGCTAACAGGACTCCGGTAATCATCGCGTGACATTTCCCCGAAGGGACAGACACAGGAACAAAGAAGGACACATGCCGGCCAGCCTAAGTGTTCCGGAGCAGTAGCAAGCTACCATGGCTCAGTGGAAACACTAGGAGACATTTCCCGGTAAGAGAGGCTACTAAGGATAAACAACTAGATAGCCAGATCCCACACATACCAAGCATTTCAATAACATACACACAATATGCTCGATATGTGCAAATACAACATGGCATCACAAAATGACTCTACAACTCAAGTATTTTATTCAATAGGCTCCGAGGAGCGAGATATTACAATCATGGGTCTCATGACCCAACATTCAGAGCAAACAAGTCAAGCACAAGCGGAAGCTTAACATGTCTGAGTACAGACATCTACAAATGAAAAAGGCTAAGAAGCTTGATTATCTACCAGATCCTGCCGAAGGCACAAGATCGTAGCTGAGGTAACAAGCTAAACATCGAAGTCCACGCGGAAATACTAGCGAGACCGAAGTCTCTCTGCAAAAACATAAAATAGGCAAACGTGAGTACAAATGTACCCAGCAAGACTTACATCAGAACTAACTACATATGCATCATTATCAACAAAGGGATGGTGGGGGTTTAACTGCAGCAAGCCAGCTTTGACTCGGTGGCTATCCTGAACTACGACTGCAAGCGACTCTTTTGAGGTGGCGCACACGAGTCCACATATTCACCAACCAATACACCACTATGGAACCGCTCCCGTCTCCCTACGAGAACGCCATCCATAGCACTCACGCTTATCTTGCGTATTTTAGAGTATCCACTTTCACTTGTCTATGAACTGATATAAGCAACCCAGAAGTCCTTTACCGCGGACACGGCTATTCGAATAGATCATATTAACCCTGCAGGGGTGTACTTCTTCACACACGCTCTCACCGCTTACCGCCGTTTACATGACATGTACTCGGCAACCTTCAAGCGGAAGCCCAGCGAGGGTGTCGGCCACGACCTGACTAACCACACAAGTCTCTCGTCCAGGTTTATCGCCTATTCGGGTTCCATCCGCAAGGAGATCCGGCCGGGGTGTTGCTCACGGCCCCAAACGATGTGTGCAGGGTTCCCAAGCCCACCTCGACGGGTGGATCTACGCTTGGTACACCGTAACACTGTGCCTTGTCTATCCCAAGCCCACCTGTATCGGGTGCCACTTGGTAGACTACTAACACTACCTACAAACACCAGAAACTAGTTGCAACTCTTGGACAGAGATCGAGTTGATTAATAAGTCAAGAGAGCTTGGAGCGCCCGGAGCCCAATGTGTGGTAGTAACTGATCATGGATCACAAACACAGAACTCAGTTCCTGAGGACGGCTGCAATGAGACAACCCACCATGTACTCCTACATGGCCTCTCACCGCTACCTTTACCAAATCGTGTTCGCACACTTAGTTCACACATAGTAGGACATGTTCACACACCTCTGATTCATTCCCGATGAATCAGACCTGACTCAACTCTAAGCAGTAGTAGGCATGACAAACAAGCATGAATGAGTAGGCACATCAGGGCTCAAACAACTCCTACTCATGCTAGTGGGTTTCATCTATTTACTGTGGCAATGACAGGTCATGCAGAGGATAAAGGGGTTCAGCTACCGCAGCAAGTAACTCGGATTTGAGCTTCGGGCGGTGGTTTCTGATGCGGTTTGCGGCTACGGAAAGCTAGGAGTCTTGCGCATCCAACGGAGGCAATAACTCACGATGGAGTGGGCTAAATCGACGACGGCGGCAGCTTTTGCGGCGGCCGGAGTTCGGCGGGGAGGGGAGAAGGGGCTACGGTGCACTAGAGGAGGAGCGGGTGGTGGCTACGAGCTCCTGGTGCTGCGGTGAGCACAAAAGTGAGGTTGGCTTCGAGCCTTTGTGGCTCTAGCCACGACGGTGCCATGTCCAGCGGCGGGGAGTTCTCGGGTGAGGTGGAAACGGCGGCTAGAGTGCACAAACGCAAGGGGAGGAAGAGGGGTTTGGAGCATGGGCTCACGGCGAAGACGACGGAACGCTCGGCGAGGTCGGGGACGGTCCGGAGCCGACGAATTTGACGGTGATGGCCCGCGGGTCCGAGGTAGAAGACGAGCCCGGTGAGGTCGTTCGGGAGCTTCTGGAGGGGCGTGGCTCGGTGAGGTGGGTCGAGGACGGAGTGGCGGAGCTTGTGGGCTAGTCGGGGAAGCGAGGGAGGCCCGGTGGCCGTGGTGGCAGTGGACGGCGGCGACGAGCTCCGCTCGGTGGTTGCGTGCGAGAAACAGAGGAGGGGGAGGAGTGAGGAGAGTGAGAGAAGGAGCCAGGGGCTGCGTGGCAATGCTAGAAGGGTCATGGCGTCGCGGTGGAAGCAGGAGGTGGACGGGAAAGCAGGAGGTGGCCGGGGAAGCAGGAGGTGGCCGAGGCAGCGTCGGCGCCCGTCGGCCACGCGCGCTGCCTACTGGCACGGGGAAGACGACAGGAGGAGGTGGGCTGAGCCGCGCTGGGCCGGTCCTGTTGGCCACCAGGTGGGCTGCGAGGTGAGCGCCAGGTAAGTGCTCTGTTTTATATTTCTGTTCTGTTTTCTATTTTTCTGACATATGTTTTGATTTAGTAATAATACTAAATCAATTTATTTTATTATGCCAATTTTTATAGAAGCTAGTGGTATTATTCCAGAGCTCCTTTATAAATGGCATAATTTTTGGACCATATTTTATATATATAACAATATATATCCAAAGCAAATAATTATCGGATTAATCCAAATGGCCAAAATTAAATATCCATGAGCTCCTAAAATATTTGTTTGAATTTTACCTCTGACCAATATTTTCAGAGAGCAACATGAACATTTTCTTGGACCTTTTTGGAACAATTTTTATTTGGGTCATTTCCAAAAATGATTCTGAGGGTTTCACAAATCCCCATTTCAAATTTAAATGGAATTTAAACATGATGCACACATGACTAGCTAGCCTTGAGCATACCAGAACTAGGGATGTGACAATGGGGGGGCACCTCTAAACACACAAGTTGATCTATTGATCTATTCCAGCCATGTGCGGTGCCCCCTCCACCATAATCCACCTCGATTATATCGTAGCGGTGCTTAGGCGAAGCCCTGCGTCGGTAGCATCATCATCACCATCATCACGCCGTCGTGCTGACGAAACTCTCCTCTGAATCTCTGCTGGATCGGAGTTCATGGGACGTCATCGAGTTGAACATGTGCTAAACTCGGAGGTGCCGTGCGTTCGGTACTTGGATCGGTCGGATCATGAAGACGTACGACTACATCAACCGCGTTGTCCTAACGCTTCTGCTTTCGGTCTACGAGGGTACGTAGACACACTCTCCCCTCTCGTTGCTATGCATCACCATGATCCTGTGTGTGCGTAGGAATTTTTTTGAAATTACTACGTTCCCCAACAGTGGCATCTGAGCCAGGTTTATGCATAGATGTTATATGCACGAGTAGAACACAAGTGAGTTGTGGACGATACAAGTCATACTGCTTACCAGCATGTGATAACCCACAAGTATAGGGGATCGCAACAGTTTTTGATAAGTAAGAATGTCGAACCCAATGAGGAGCTAAAGGTAGAACAAATATTCCCTCAAGTTCTATCGACCATCGAGACAACTCTACGCACACTTGACGTTCGCTTTAACTAGAACAAGTATGAAACTAGAAGTACTTTGTAGGTGTTGTTGGATAGGTTTGCAAGATAATAAAGAGTACATAAATAAAAAGTAGGGGATGTTTAGATAAAGAAACAATAAAGTAAATATAGAGAGTGTGGAAAAGTGGTGGTAGGAGTTGCGGAATTTCGCCTAAGCAATTGACTACTTTACTTGACCGATAGCAAGTATTATGTGGGAGAGGCCACTGCTAGCATGTCATCCCTGACTTGGAATTCTATGCACTTATGATTGGAACTATTAGCAAGCATCCGCAACTACTAAAGTTCATTAAGGTAAAACCCAACCATAGCATTAAGATAAATTGGTCCCCCTTCAATCCCGTATGCATCAATTTCTATGCTTGGTTGAAGCTTCTGTCACTCTTGCCCTCCAATACATAGTCCTATCAACATACAACTAACCCTAGGGTGTGATCCACGCGCGCAATCATATGATGGGCACCAAAGGATAGCAACATAACCACAAGCAAATTAAATCAATCATAGCAATTCATCAACCACCGATAGGACAACGAAAATCTACTTAGACATCATAGGATGGTCACACATCATTGGATAATAATATGAAGCATAAAGTACCATGTTCAAGTAGAGGGTACAACGGGTTGCAGGAGAGTGGACCATTGTAGATAGAGGGGGGAAGGTGATGGAGATGTTGGTGAAGATGGCGGAGGTGTTGGTGAAGATCACAGTGATGATGATGATGATGGCCACGGCGGCGTTCCGGCGCCACCGAAGGAGAGGGGGAGAGGGGACCCCTTCTTCCTCTTCTTCCTTGACCTCCTCCCTAGATGGGAGAAGGGTTTCCCCTCTGGTCCTTGGCCTCCATGGCATGGGAGGTGCGAGAGCCCCTCCGAGATTGGATCTATCTCTTTGTTTCTCTCCGGTTCTGTGTTCTGTTCTGGCTCTGTTTCACCGTTTCGTGTATATATGGAGATCTGTAACTCCGATTGGCCTGAAACTTTTGCCGTGATTTTTTTCCGAACATTAGCTTTCTTGCGGCAAAATAAGAGCGTAAACCACCTTACGGTGGGCTCACGAGGGTATGGGGTGCGCCCTAGGGGGGACCGCGCCCCCCTGCCTCGTGACCACCTCGGGCACTGGTTCGCGTTGATTTTCCTTCCGAATTTTCCATATTTTCCAAAAATAAGCTCCATCTGTTTTTATCCCGTTTGGACTCCGTTTGATATGGATATTCTGCGAAACAAAAAAACATGCAACAGACAGGAACTGGCACTGGGCACTGGATCTATATGTTAGTCCCAAAAATAGTATAAAAAGTTGCCAACAGTATATGAAAGTTGAATAATATTGGCATGGAACAATCAAAAATTATAGATACGACGGAGACGTATCAGCATCCCCAAGCTTAATTCCTGCTCGTCCTCGAGTAGGTAAATGATAAAAAAGATAATTTTTGATGTGGAATGCTACCTAGCATAATCTTGATCATATGTCTAATCATGGCATGAATATTAAGACACGAGTGATTCAAAGCAATAATCTATCCTTTGACATAAAGACAATAATATTTCAAGCATACTAACCAAGCAATTATGTCTTATTGAAATAACATAGCCAAAGAAAGCTCATCCCTACAAAATCATATATTCTGGCTATGCTCCATCTTCACCACACAAAGCATTCACATCATGCACAACCCCGATGACAAGCCAAGCAATTGTTTCATACTTTGACGTTTCTCAAACCTTTTCAATTTTCACGCAATACATGAGCGTGAGCCATGGACATAGCACTATAGGTGGAATAGAATATGATGGTGGGGGTTATGTGGAGAAGACAAAAAAAGGAGAAAGTCTCACATCAACTAGTTGTATCAACGGGCTATGGAGATGCCCATTAATAGATATCAATGTGAGGAGTAGGGATTGCCATGCAACAGATGCACTAGAGCTATAACTGTATGAAATCTCCAACTAAAACTAAGTGGTTGTGCATCCAACTTGCTTTCTCATGAAGACCTCGGGCATTTGAAGAAGCCCATCATCGGAATATACAAGCCAAGTTCTATAATGAAAATTCCCACTAGTATATGAAAGTGATAACTCAAGAGACTCTCTATATGAAGAACATGGTGCTACTTTGAAGCACAAGTGTGGTAAAAGGATAGTAACATTGCCCCTTCTCTCTTTTTCTATCATTTTTTTATTTTCTCTTTTTTGGTAGGCTTCTTTGGCCTCTTTTTTTGGGGCTTATTTGGCCTCTTTTATTTTTTTTGTAAAGTCCGGAGTCTCATCCCGACTTATGGGAGAATCATAGTCTCCATCATCCTTTCCTCACTGGGGAAATGCTCTAATAATGATGATCATCACACTTTTATTTACTTACAACTTGATATTACAACTCGATACTAGAACAAAGATATGACTCTATATGAATGCCTCCGGTGGTGTACTGGGATGTGCAATGATATAGCGTAGCAATGACATCAAAAAACGGGCAAGCCATGAAAACATCATGCTAGCTATCTTACGATCATGCAAAGCAATATGACAATGAATGCTCAAGTCATGTATATGATGATGATGGAAGTTGCATGGCAATATATCTCGGAATGGCTATGGAAATGCCATGATAGGTAGGTATGGTGGCTGTTTTGAGGAAGGTATATGGTGGGTTTATGGTACCGGCGAAAGTTGCGCGGCACTAGAGAGGCTAGCAACGGTGGAAGGGTGAGAGTGTGTATAATCCATGGACTCAACATTAGTCATAAAGAACTCACATACTTATTGCAAAAATCTATTAGTCATCAAAACAAAGTACTACGCGCATGCTCCTAGGGGGATATATTGGTAGGAAAAGACCATCGCTCGTCCCCGACCGCCACTCATAAGGAAGACAATCAATAAATAAATCATGCTCCGACTTCATCACATAACGGTTCACCATACGTGCATGCTACGGGAATCACAAACTTCAACACAAGTATTTCTACAATCCACAACTACCCACTAGAATGTCTCTAATATCACCATCTTTATATCGCAAAACTATTGCAAGGAATCAAACATATCATATTCAGCGATCTACAAGTTTATGTAGGATTTTATGACTAACCATGTGAATGACCAGTTCCTGTCATCTCTCTAAATAGATATAAGTAAAGCAAGAGAGTTTAATTCTTTCTACAAAAGATATGCCCACGCTCTAACAAATATAAGTGAAGCAAAAGAGCATTCTGCAGATGGCGGTTGTCTAAGTAAAGAGAAACAGTCAATCCAAACTTCAAATGATATAAGTGAGGCACATGAAGCATTCTATAAAGCCATACTCAAAAAATATAAGTGAAGTGCAAAGAGCATTCTATAAATCAACCAAGGACTATATCATACCAGAATGGTGCATAAAAAAATAAAAACCTAGATGCAAAAGACGCTCCAAGACTTGCACATATCGCATGAACCAAACGAATCCAAAAACATACCGATATTTGTTGAAGAAAGAGGGGATGCCTCCCCAGCATCCCCAAGCTTAGACGCTTGAGTCTCCTTGAATATTTACGTGGGGTGCCTCGGGCATCCCCAAGCTTGAGCTCTTGCCTCTCTTCCTTCTTCTCACATCGAGACCTTCTCAATCATTGAACACTTCATCCACACAAAAGTTCAACAGAAAACTCGGTAAGATCCGTTAGTATAATAAAGCAAATCACTACTCTAAGTACTGTTGCAAACCAATTCATATTTTGTTTTTGCATTGTGTCTACTGTAATATAACTTTTTCATGGCTTAATCCACTGATATGAATCGATAGTTTCATCAAAACAAGCAAACTATGCATCAAAAACAGAATCTGTCTAAAACAGAACAGTCTGTAATAATCTGAACATTCACCATACTTCTGATACTTGAAAAATTCTACCAAAATTTGGAAAAATAAAAAAATTGTATAGGAAGACAGTGCAAAAAGAATCAGAACCATTTGACGTTCCAGCTAAAAATGTAAAATCGCGCACTACAGCCAAAGTTTCTGTCCTGCACCGTACAAACCATCAAGCAAATGTAAACATCCTAAAGGCAAACCTTGGCACATTATTTTTATAATAAAATGGAATTGTACAAGGGGATAATTATTTTTATTGAAAAGTTTCTGTAATCAAGATTCACAAAGTTGTCGTGAGCATGAACAAAGTTCAAGGAGCTCTCCCACTTCAGCAATGCTTGTCTTTCTCACTTTCACTTTCCTTTTTGAAAAAGTTTTGGGTTCCCCTCTTTATTTTTTTTGTTTTTAAACTATATGAAAGCACTCAACAGAAATAAATGACTCTCTAAAACTTCCAGGTTGTCTCCCTGGCAGCGCTTTCTTTAAAGCCATTAAGCTAGGCATATAGTGCTCAAGTAGTGAATCCACCCGGATCCCAAGGTATATCAAAGCCAATTTTAATTAACAATGATTTGTAATTTAGTAGTGAGCACAAAGCAACATATATGAAGCAATGACGAAGTCTAACTCTCTTCCTATGCATCGGCATGTCATAAAAAAACAATTCATGCACACCTAGTAAAGGCCAATGCATAGTATAAATAGTTTCTTGCAATTTTATCATGTTGGAAACATAGAGAGGTGGAGATATAGTTCCTCTCTCATAATAATTGCAAGTAGGAGCAGCAAGCACATGCATATTATATTCATCAAAATCATCATGTGCAACGGTAACAGGCAACCCATCAATATAATCCTTAATAAGTGCAAACTTCTCCGATATAGTATAATCAGGAGAATTCAAAAAGATAATAGGACTATCATGCGTGGGTGCAATAGCAACAATTTCATGTTTAACATGAGGAACTATAGCAAGTTCATCTCCATAAGCATAATTCATATTGGCATCTTGGCCATAAGCATAGCAAGCATCATCATAAAGGGATATTTCAAAAGAATCATAGGGATCATAACAGTCATCATAGCAATCATCCTTCGTAAGCACGAAGTGGAATTAAACAATGTATGAGTTGAAGAGTTACTCTCATTAGAAGGTGGGCACGGGTGATCAATCAGCTCTTCCTCCTTTTGTTCTTCGCTCTCCTCCTCATCTTTTTCATCCAATGAGCTCACAGTGTCATCAACTTCTTCTTCCATAGATTCCTGCAAAATATTAGTCTCTTCTTGGACAGCGGAGACTTTCTTAATAAGTGCATTAATTTCATAATTATATTCATAATTCTCATAGCAATATTTGAGGATAGCTAAATTTTCAGATCTATAACAAGCATCATCAATATCATCAAACTCTTTAAACATAGATTCAATTTCATAAGCACCCATAAAAGCGACAAATTCTTCTATTTGTTCCACATCATAGTAATCATATATACCTCTAGCATAAGAAGCCAAGGTTTCATTTATAATTAAATTTGCATTAAAAGGGGAGGTGTGGAGAATTCATCCTAGAGCAACAAGGATAATCATATTCCGAGCATAGTTTTCTAGCATACCGCTTCAATATATATATTTGATCCCATAATAGTTTCCCTTTTTGTGTCAAGCGATAATCCCTAAAGTATTCACGTTGATCCAACGTTAATCCCATTACATAATTGAATGGGGTTTTCTCAGGATTATTAAAGTAGTACATAATATTTTTCACATAACCAGCATCGAGGGTTTTGGGAGGTTCCCCATCTCCATGAGTAGCAAGTACACCTAATTTTTTTGGTATTTCATGTTCCATATCCATAACTAAAGATAGAGAACAGCTAAGAATAGCAAATAAAAATTACTTAGTGATAAATCAAACAAGCAGACACGAGAATATTCACCCCACGCTATTGCTCCCCGGCAACGGCGCCAGAAAAAGGTCTTGATAACCCACAAGTATAGGGGATCGCAACAGTTTTCGACAAGTAAGAGTGTCGAACCCAACGCGGAGCTAAAGGTAGAACAAATATTCCCTCAAGTTCTATCGACCACCGATACAACTCTACGCACGCTTGATGTTCGCTTTACCTAGAACAAGTATGAAACTAGAAGTACTTTGTAGGTGTTGTTGGATAGGTTTGCAAGATAATAAAGAGTACGTAAATAAAAATTAGGGGCTGTTTAGATAAAGAAACAATAAAGTAAATATAGCGAGTGTGGAAAAGTGGTGGTAGGAGTTGCGGAATTTCCCCTAAGCAATTGACTACTTTACTAGACCAATAGCAAGTATTATGTGGGAGAGGCCACTGCTAGCATGTCATCCCTGACTTGGAATTCTATGCACTTATGATTGGAACTATTAGCAAGCATCCGCAATTACTAACGTTCATTAAGGTAAAACCCAACCATAGCATTAAGATAAATTGGTCCCCCTTCAATCCCATATGCATCAATTTCTATGCTAGGTTGAAGCTTCTGTCACTCTTGCCCTCCAATACATAGTCCTATCAACATACAACTAACCCTAGGGTGTGATCCACGCGCGCAATCATATGATGGGCACCAAAGGACAGCAACATAACCACAAGAAAATTAAATCAATCATAGAAATTCATCAACCACCGATAGGACAACGAAAATCTACTCAGACATCATAGGATGGTAACACATCATTGGATAATAATATGAAGCATAAAGCACCATGTTCAAGTAGAGGGTACAGCCGGTTGCGGGAGAGTGGACCGCTGTAGATATAGGGGGGAAGCTGATGGAGATGTTGGTGAAGATGGCGGAGGTGTTGGTGAAGATCGCGGTGATGATGATGATGATGGCCACGGCGATGTTCCGGCGCCACCGGAGGAGAGGGGGGAGGGGCCCCCTTCTTCCTCTTCTTCCTTGACCTCCTCCCTAGATGGGAGAAGGGTTTCCCCTCTGGTCCTTGGCCTCCATGGCATGGGAGGGGCAAGAGCCCCTCCGAGATTGGATCTATCTCTTTGTTTCTCTCTGGTTATGTGTTCTGTTCTGGCTCTGTTTCACCGTTTCGTGTATATATGGAGATCTGTAACTCCGATTGGCCTGAAACTTTCGCCGTGATTTTTTCCGAATATTAGCTTTCTTGCGGCAAAAGAAGAGCGTCAACCACCTTACGGTGGGCTCACGAGGGTATGGGGTGCGCCCTAGGGGGAGCGCGCCCCCCTGCCTCGTGACCACCTCGGGCACTGGTTCGCGTTGATTTTCCTTCTGAATTTTCCATATTTTCCAAAAATAAGCTCCGTCTGTCTTTATCCCATTTGGACTCCGTTTGATATGGATATTCTGCGAAACCAAAAACATGCAACAGACAGGAACTGGCACTGGGCACTGGATCTATATGTTAGTCCCAAAAATAGTATAAAAATTTGCCAAAAGTATATGAAAGTTGAATAATATTGGCATGGAACAATAAAAAATTATAGATACGACAGAGACGTATCAGCATGTCACACTTTGGTTCAGCGGTATTGTTGGATGAAGTGGCCCGGACCGACATTACGCGTATGCTTACGCGAGACTGGTTCTACCGACGTGCTTTCCACACAGGTGGCTGGCGGGTGTTAGTTTCTCCAACTTTAGTTGAATCGAGTGTGGCTACGCCCGGTCCTTGAGAAGATTAAAACAGCACTAACTTGACAAACTATCATTGTGGTTTTGATGCGTAGGTAAGAACAGTTCTTGCTCATCCCGTAGCAGCCACGTAAAACTTGCAACAACAAAGTAGAGGGCGTGTAACTTGTTTTTGTAGGGCATGTTGTGATGTGATATGGTCAAGACATGATAATATTTTATTGTATGAGATGATCATGTTTTGTAACCGAGTTATCGGCAACTGGCAGGAGCCATATGGTTGTCGCTTTATTGTATTCAATGCAATCGCCCTGTAATGGCTTCACTTTATCACTAAGCAGTAGCGATAGTCGTAGAAGCAATATTTGGCGAGACGACAACGATGCTACGATGGAGATCAAGGTGTCGCGCCGGTGACAATGGTGATCATGATGGTGCTTCGGAGATGGAGATCACAAGCACAAGATGATGATGGCCATATCATATCACTTATATTGATTGCATGTGATGTTTATATTTTATGCATCTTATTTTGCTTAGATCGACGGTAGCATTATAAGATGATCTCTCACTAAATTTCAAGGTACAAGTGTTCTCCCTGAGTATGCACCGTTGCGAAAGGTCGTCGTGCCGAGACACCACGTGATGATCGGGTGTGATAAGCTCTACGTTCATATAGAACGGGTGCAAACCAGTTTTGCACATGCAGAATACTCAGGTTAAACTTGACGAGCCTAGCATATGCAGATATGGCCTCAGAACACTAGAGACCGAAAGGTCGAGCGTAAATCATATAGAAGATATGATCAACATAGTGATGTTCACCATTGAAAACTATTCCATCTCACGTGATGATCGGACATGGTTTAGTTGATATGGATCACATGATCACTTAGATGATTAGAGGGATGTCTATCTAAGTGGGAGTTCTTTAATAATTTGATTAAATGAACTTTAATTTATCATGAACTTAGTACCTGATAGTATTTTTGCATGTCTATGTTGTTGTAGATAGATGGCCCGTGTTGTTGTTCCGTTGAATTTTAATGTGTTCCTTGAGAAAGCAAAGTTGAATGATGATGGTAGCAATTACACGGACTGGGTCCGTAACTTTAGGATTATCCTCATTGCTGCACAGAAGAATTACGTCCTGGAAGCGCAGCTAGGTGCCAAACCTGCTGCAGGAGCAACACTAGATGTTATGAACGTCTGGCAGAGCATAGCTGATGACTACTCGATAGTTCAGTGTGCCATGTTTTACGGCTTAGAACCGGGACTTCAACGACGTTTTGAATGTCATGGAGCTTATGAGATGTTTCAGGAGTTGAAGTTAATATTTCAAGCAAATGCCCGGATTGAGAGATATCAAGTCTCCAATAAGTTCTACAGCTGCAAGATGGAGGAGAATAGTTCTATCAGTGAACATATACTCAGAATGTCTGGGTACCATAACCACTTGACTCAACTGGGAGTTAATCTTCCTGTTGATAGTGTCATTGACAGAGTTCTTCAATCACTGCCACCAAGCTACAAAAGCTTCATGATGAACTATAACATGCAAGGGATTCATAAGACAATTCCCGAGCTCTTCGTAATGCTAAAGGCTGCAGAGGTTCAAATCAAGAAAGAGCATCAAGTGTTGATGGTTAACAAGACCACCAGTTTCAAGAAAAAGGGTAAAGGGAAGAAGAAACGGAACTTCAAGAAGAACGGCAAACAAGTTGCTTCTCAAGAGAAGAAACCCAAGTCTGGACCTAAGCCTGAGACTGAGTGCTTCTACTGCAAATAGACTGGTCACTAGAAGCGGAAGTGCCCCAAGTATTTGGCGGATAAGAAGGATGGCAAGGTGAACAAAGGTATATGTGATATACATGTTATTGATGTGTACCTTACTAATTCTCGCAGTAGTGCCTGGGTATTTGATACTGGTTCTGTTGCTAATATTTGCAACTCGAAATAGGGACTACGGATTAAGCGAAGATTGGCAAAGGACGAGGTGACGATGCGCGTGGGAAATGGTTCCAAAGGCGATGTGATCGCGGTCGGCACACTACCTCTACATCTACCTCCGGGATTAGTATTAGACATGAATAATTGTTATTTGGTGTCAGTGTTGAGCATGAACATTATATCTAGATCTTGTTTGATGCGAGATGGTTATTCATTTAAATCAGAGAATAATGGTTGTTCTATTTATATGAGTAATATCTTTTATGGTCATGCACCCTTAAAGAGTGGTCTATTCTTTTTGAATCTCGATAGTGGAGATACACATATTCATAGTATTGAAGCTAAAAGATGCAGAGTTGATAATGATAGTGCAACTTATTTGTGGCACTGCCGTTTAGGTCATATTGGTATAAAGCACTTGAAGAAACTCCATTCTGATGGACTTTTGGAATCACTTGATTATGAATCACTTGGTACTTGTGAACCGTGCCTCATGGGCAAGATGACTAAAACGCCGTTCTCCGGAACTATGGAGCGAGAAACAGAATTGTTGGAAATCATACATACTGATGTATGTGGACCGATGAATATTGAGACTCGCGGCGGATATCGTTATTTTCTCACCTTCACAGATGATTTGAGCAGATATGGGTATATCTACTTGATGAAACATAAGTCTGAAACATTTGAAAAGTTCAAGGAATTTCAGAGTGAAGTGGAAAATCATCGTAACAAGAAAATAAAGTTTCTACAATCTGATCGTGGAGGAGAATATTTGAGTTACGACTTTAGTCTTCATTTGAAACAATGCGGAATAGTTTCGCAACTCACGCCACCCGGAACACCACAGCGTAATGGTGTGTCTGAATGTCGTAATCGTACTTTACTAGATATGGTGCGATCTATGATGTCTCTTACTGATTTACCACTATCATTTTGGGGTTATGCTTTAGACACGGCTACATTCACGTTAAATAGGGCACCATCTAAATCCGCTGAGATGACTCCTTACGAACTGTGGTTTGGCAAGAAGCCAAAGTTGTCGTTTCTTAAAGTTTGGGGCTGCGACGCTTATGTGAAAAAGCTTCGACCCGATAAGCTCGAACCCAAATCGGAAAAATGTGTCTTCATAGGATACCCAAAAGAAAGAGTTGGGTACACCTTCTATCACAGATCCAAAGGCAAGACTTTTGTTGCTAAGAATGGATCCTTTCTAGACAAGGAGTTTCTCTCGAAAGAAGTGAGTGGGAGGAAAGTAGAACTTGATGAGGTAACTGTACCTGCTCCCTTATTGGAAAGTAGTTCATCACAGAAACCGGTTCCTATGACACCTACACCAATTAGTGAGGATGCTAATGATGATGATCATGAAACTTTAGATCAAATTACTACCGAACCTCATAGGTCAACCAGAGTAAGATCCGCACCAGAGTGGTACGGTAATCCTATTCTGGAGGTCATGTTACTAGACCATGATGAACCTACGAACTATGAGGAAGCGGTGATGAGCCTAGATTCCTCAAAATGGCTAGAGGCCATGAAATCTGAGATGGGATCCATGTATGAGAACAAAGTGTGGACTTTGGTTGACTTGCCCGATGATGGCAAGCCATCAAGAATAAATGGATCTTCAAGAAGAAGACAGACGCTAATGGTAATGTTACTGTCTACAAAGCTCGACTTGTTGAAAAGGTTTTCGACAAGTTCAAGGAGTTGACTACGATGAGACCTTCTCACCCGTAACGATGCTTAAGTCCATATGAATCATGTTAGCTATTGCCGCATTTTATGATTATGAAATTTGGCAAATGGATATAAAGACTGCATTCTTGAATGGATTTCTGGAAGAAGAGTTGTATATGATGCAACCTGAAGGTTTTATTGATCCAAAGGGTGCTAACAAAGTGTGCAAGCTCTAGTGATCCATTTATGGACTGGTGCAAGCCTCTCGGAGTTGGAATAAATGTTTTGATAGTGTGATCAAAGCATATGGTTTTATACAGACTTTTGGAGAAGCCTGTATTACGAGAAAGTGAGTGGGAGCTCTGTAGCATATCTAATATTATATGTGGATGACATATTGTTGATTGGAAATGATATAGAATTTCTGGATAGCATAAAAGGATATTTGAATAAGAGTTTTTTAATGAAAGACCTCGGTGAAGCTGCTTACATATTGGGCATCAAGATCTATAGAGATAGATCAAGACGCTTAATTGGACTTTCACAAAGCACATACCTTGACAAAGTTTTGAAGAAGCTCAAAATGGATCAGGCAAAGAAAGGGCTATTACCTGTATTACAAGGTGTTAAGTTGAGTAAGACTCAATTCCCGACCACTGCAGAAGATAGAGACAAAATGGAAGATGATCCCTATGCTTCAGCGATAGGCTCTATCATGTATGAAATGCTGTGTACCAGACCTGATGCGTCCCTTGCTATTAGTTTAGTAGGGAGGTACCAAAGTGATACAGGAGTGGATCACTGGACAGCGGTCAAGAACATCCTGAAATACCTGAAAAGGACTAAGGATATGTTTCTCGTTTATGGAGGTGACAAAGAGCTTATCGTAAATGGTTACGTTGATGCAAGCTTTGACACTGATCTGGACGATTCCAAATCGCAAACCGGATATGTGTTTATATTGAACGGTGGAGCTGTCAGTTGGAGCAGTTCTAAACAAAGCGTCATGGCAGGATCTACGTGTGAAGCGGAGTACATTGCTGCTTCGGAAGCAGCGAATGAAGGAGTCTGGATGAAGGAGTTCATATCCTATCTAGGTGTCATACCTAGTGCATCGGGTCCAATGAAAATCTTTTGTGACAATACTAGTGCAATTGCCTTGGCAAAGGAATCCAGATTTCACAAGAGAACCAAGCACATCAAGAGACGCTTCAATTCCATCCGCGATCAAGTCTAGGTGGGAGACATAGAGATTTGCAAGATACATATGGATCTGAATGTTGCAGACCCATTGACTAAGCCTCTCTCACGAGAAAAACATGATCAGCACCAAGGCTCCATGGGTGTTAGAATCATTACTGTGTAATCTAAATTATTGACTCTAGTGCAAGTGGGAAGCTCAAGGAAATATGCCCTAGAGGCAATAATAAAGTTATTATTTATTTCCTCATATCATGATAAATGTTTATTATTCATGCTAGAATTGTATTAACCGGAAACTTAGTGCATGTGTGAATACATAGACAAACAGAGTGCCACTAGTATGGCTCTACTTGACTAGCTCATTAATCAAAGATGGTTAAGTTTCCTAACCATAGACATGAGTTGTCATATGATTAATGGGATCACAACATTAGGAGAATGATGTGATTGACTTGACCCATTCCGTTAGCTTAGCACTTGATCATTTAGTTTTCTGCTATTGCTTTCTTCATGACTTATACATGTTCCTATGACTATGAGATTATGCAATTCCTGATTACCAGAGGAATACTTTGTGTGCTACCAAACGTCACAACGTAACTGGGTGATTATAAAGGTGCTCTACAGGTGTCTCCGATGGTACTTGTTGAGTTGGCATAAATCTAGATTTGGATTTGTCACTCCGATTGTCGGAGAGGTATCTCTGGGCCCACTCGATAATGCACATCACTATAAGCCTTGCAAGCATTGTAACTAATGAGTTAGTTGCGGGATGATGTATTACGGAACGAGTAAAGAGACTTGCCGGTAACGAGATTGAACTAGGTATTGAGATACCGACGATCGAATCTTGGGCAAGTAACATATCGATGACAAAGGGAACAACGTATGTTGTTATGCGGTTTGAACGATAAAGATCTTCTTAGAACATGTGGGAGCCAATATGAACATCCAGTTTCCGATGTTGGTTATTGACCGGAAACGTGTCTCGGTCATGTCTACATAGTTCTCGAAACCCGTAGGGTCCGCACGCTTAAAGTTTGGTGACGATCGGTATTATGAGTTTTTGTTTTGATGTACCGAAGGTAGTTCGGAGTCCTGGATATGATGACGGACATGATGAGGAGTCTCGAAATGGTCGAGACGTAAAGATGGATGTATTGGACGACTATATTCGGACACCGGAAGTGTCCCGGATGGTTTCGGAGAAAACCGGAGTG
>NC_041392.1:76318068-76375966 GCF_002162155.2 Triticum dicoccoides
TTCCCCCTCCTAATAGGAGTAGAAAAGAGGGGAATCCTACTCCTACTAGGAGGAGGATTCCTCCTCCTGGCGCGCCTACAGGGGCCGTCCGGCCTCCCCCCTTGCTCCTTTATATACGTGGATGGGGGGCACCTCTAGACACACAAGTTTATCTATTATCTATTCCAGCCGTGTGCGGTGCCCCCCTCCACCATAATCCACCTCGATTATATTGTAGCGGTGCTTAGGCGAAGCCCTGCATCGGTAGCATCATCATCACCATCATCACACCATCGTGCTGACGAAACTCTCCCGTGAAGCTCTGCTATATCGGAGTTCGTGGGACGTCATCGAGCTGAACATGCGCTGAACTCGGAGGTGCCGTGCGTTCGGTACTTGGATCGGTCGGATCGTGAAGAAGTATGACTACATCAACCGCGTTGTGCTAACACTTCCACTTTCGGTCTACGAGGGTACGTAGACACACTCTCCCCTCTCGTTGCTATGCATCACCATGATCCTCTGTGTGTGTAGGAATTTTTTGAAATTACTACGTTCCCCAACACAAGATAACTAAGACTCCGTTCTCCGGAACAATGGAGCGAGCAACTGACTTAATGGAAACAATACATACTGATGTATGCGATCCGATAAGTGTTGAGGCTCGCGACGGGTATCGTTATTTTCTGACCTTCACAGATGATTTGAGAAGATATGGGCATATCTACTTGATGAAACATACGTCTAAAACATTTGAAAAGTTCAAAGAATTTCAGAGTGAAGTGGAAAATCATCGTAACAAGAAAATAAACTTTCTGCGATCTTATCGTGGAGGAGAATATTTGAGTTACTAGTTTGGTCTTCATTTGAAACAATGCAGAATAGTTTTGCAATTCACGCCACCTGGAAAACCACAGCGTAATGGTGTATCCGAACGTCGTAATCGCACTTTACTAGATATGGCGTGATCTATGATGTCTCTTACTGATTTACCGCTATCATTTTGGGGTTATGCATTAGAGACAGCTGCATTCACGTTAAATAGGGCACCATCTAAATCCGTTGAGATGACACCGTATGAACTATGGTTTGGCAAGAAACCAAAGCTGTCGTTCCTTAAAGTTTGAGGTTGCGATGCTTATGTGAAAAAGTTTCAAACTGATAAGCTCGAACCCAAATCGGAGTAGTGCGTCTTCGGGCCAGTTCTTTTCGGCGATTCTCCCAGAATCGCCCCCCTCCCCAGCTTCTCCCAGAATCACCACTTCATATATTTTTTTACAATCCTAGCTAATTAGACCTTAACTAGACAGGATTGTCAAAAATATATGGAATGACGATTCTGGGAGAAGCTGGAGAGGGGGGCGATTCTGGGAGAATCGCCCAAAAGAACTGGCCCATAGGATACCCAAAAGAAACTGTTGGGTAGACTTTCTATCACAGATCCGAAGGCAAGATATTTAGTTGCTAAGAATGGATCCTTTCTAGAGAAGGAGTTTCTCTCGAAAAAGTGAGTGGGAGGAAAGTAGAACTTAATAAGGTAATTGTACCTTCTCCCGAATTGGAAAGTACTTCATCATAGAAATCAGTTCCAGTGATTCCAACACCAATTAGTGAGGAAGCTAATGATGATGATCATGAAACTTCATATCAAGTTACTACCGAACCTCGTAGGTCAACCAGGGTATGGTCCGCACCAGAGTGGTATGGTAATCCTATTGTGGAAGTCGTGTTACTAGACCATGGAGAACCTACGAACTATGAGGAAGCGATGATGAGCCCAGATTCCGCAAAATGGCTTGAGACCAGAAATCTGAGATGGGATCTGAGGGAGTCCTTGATTAGGGGGTATCCGGACAGCCGGACTATCTCCATTGGCCGGACTGTTAGACTATGAAGATACAAGATTGAAGACTTCGTCTCATGTCCGGATGGGACTCTACTTGGCGTGGAAGGCAAGCTAGGCAATACGGATATGGATATCTCCTCCTTTGTAACCGACCTTGTGTAACCCTAACCCTCTCCGGTGTCTATATAAACCGAAGGGTTTTAGTCCGTAGGACAACAACCATAACATACAATCATACCATAGGCTAGCTTCTAGGGTTTAGCCTCTCTGATCTCATGGTAGATCTACTCTTGTACTACCCATATCATCAATATTAATCAAGTAGGACGTAGAGTTTTACCTCCATCAAGAGGGCCCGAACCTGGGTAAAACATCGTGTCCCCTGCCTCCTGTTACCATCCGGCCTAGACGCATAGTTCGGGACCCCCTACCCGATATCCGCCGGTTTTGACACCGACATTGGTGCTTTGATTGAGAGTTCCTCTGTGTCGTCGCTGTTAGGCTTGATGGCTCCTACTATCATCGATAGCAATGAGGTCCAGGGTGAGACTTTTCTCCCCGGACAGATCTTCCTATTCGGTGGCTTTGCACTGCGGGCTAATTCGCTTGGCCATCCGGAGCAGATTGAAAGCTACGCCCCTGGCCATCAGGTCAGATTTGGAAGTTTGAACTACACGGCCGACATCCGCAGAGACTTGATCTTCGACGGATTCGAGCCACAGCCGGGCGCGCCGCACTGTCACGATGGGTATGACCTAACTCTGCCGCCGAATAGTACCCCAGAGGCTGCGCCCGCATCAGCTTCGACCCATATCTCGGAGCCAATTGCGCCAGTCGAGGACGGGTGGTTAGACACCGCCTCAGGGGTTGCAGTCTCAACAGCGATCGAGCCGAACACCAGCCTAACCCTCTGCGCATCCCGTGACTCCAAGGTGCCGGACTCTTTTCTGGACTCCGAACCATCCGCGCCCCTACCAATCGAATCCGATTGGGCGCCGATCATGGAATTCACCGTCGCGGATATCTTCCAGCACTCGCCCTTCGGCGACATTCTGAATTCACTAAGGTCTCTCTCTTTGTCAGGAGAGCCCTAGTCGAATTATGGCCAACAGGATTGGGATGCGGACGACAAAGAAGTTCGACGCCCACCCACCACCCACTTCGTAGCCATTGTCGATGATTTAACCGACATGCTCGACTTCGACTCCGAAGACATCGACGGTATGGACGACGATGTAGGAGACGAACATGAACCAGCACCTATAGGGCACTGGAAAGCCACCCCGTCATATGACATATACATCATGGATAAACCCAAAGAAGGCAATGGCGACGGGATAGCGGAGGATAACCCCTCCAAGAAGCAACCCAAACGCTGGCGTCAGCAGTGCCGCTCTAAGTCCCGCCACAGCAAAAGTGGTGATACCGGCACAGGAGATAATCACACTCCGGATAGTGCCGAAGAAAACAACAAACCCCTCCAGCAAGATTTAGAGCAGGAGAGGAGCCAGCTCTCCTGAGAGAGCGGCAGACGGAGAGGAGGAGGATGACAATCACATGCGCCCCTCCGAAGACGAGGCAAGCCTCAGCGACGATGAATTCGCCGTACCAGAGGATCCCGTCGAACAAGAGCGCTTCAAGCGCCGGCTTATGGCCACAGCAAATAGCCTGAAGAAAAAGCAGCAGCAGCTTCAAGCTGATCAAGATCTGCTAGCTGACAAATGGACTGAAGTCCTCGCGGCCAAGGAATACAAACTCGAGCGCCCCTCCAAGATTTACCCAAGGCACAGGTTACTACCCCGACTGGAGGAAGAAGCGTATGATACGGCTGATCGGCCACCTCGTGGCCGCGATAGAGAGGCATTCCAGCCAAAAGCTTAGCCTCCACCCCAACGCCATTCAAATAAAAAGGCATGGGGAGATACGCCAGACCTGTGAGACATATTGGAGGACAAGGCAAAGCATTCAAGATCGATCTACAGACCACTCTGCAAGACGACAAACGTCACGCCGGATACAGTAAAAGCAAATCCGGCTGGGCCGAACACAGCGGGTAAGACCCATTCGAGCTGCGTCGTGATATAGCCCAATACAGAGGCGTTGCACACCCCTTATGATTCACAGACGAAGTAATGGAACATCAATTCCCAGAAGGTTTCAAACCTGTAAATATTGAATCATACCACGGCACAACAGATCCCGCAGTATGGATTGAGGACTTCCTCCTCCACATCCACATGGCCCACGGCGATGACTTACATGCCATCAAATACCTCCCACTAAAGCTCAAAGGACCAGCGCGGCATTGGCTTAACAGCTTGCCGGCGGACTCCATTAGCTATTGGGAAGATCTGGAAGCCGCATTCCTCGACAACTTTCAGGGCACTTATGTGCGACCACCAGACGCCGATGATTTGAGCCACATAATTCAGCAACCAGAAGAGTCGGCCAGGCAATTCTGGACTCGGTTCCTTACAAAGAAAAATCAAATCGTCGACTGTCCGGATGCGGAGGCCTTAGCGGCTTTGAAGCACAACATCTGAGACAAGTGGCTAGCCCGGCACCTTGGTCAGGAAAAGCCGAAATCTATGGCAGCTCTCACGACGCTCATGACCCGCTTTTGTGCGGGAGAAGACAACTGGCTGGCTCGCAGTAATAACATATCAAAGAACCATGGTACCTCAGATACCAAGGACGGCAATAGCAGGTCACGTCGCAACAAGCATAAGCGTCGCATTAACAGCGAAAATACTGAGGATACGGCAGTCAATGCCGGATTCAAAGGCTCTTAACCCGGTCAGCGGAAAAAGCCATTCAAACAAAGTACACCGGGTCCGTCCAGCTTGGACCGTATACTCGATCGCTCGTGTCAAATACACGGCACCCCAGACAAGCCAGCCAATCACACCAACAGGGATTGTTGGGTTTTCAAGTAGGTCGGCAAGTTAATTGCCGAAAACAAGGACAAGGGGCCGCATAGCGATGACTAGGAGGAACCCTGGCAGCCGCACACTGGAGGACAGAAGAGGTTTCCCACACAAGTGCGGATGGTGAACATGATATACGCAACCCACATCCCCAAGAGGGAGCGGAAGCGTGCGCTCAGGGACGTATATGCGTTGGAGCCAGTCTCCCCAAAGTTCAACCCTTGGTCCTCCTGTCCGATCACCTTCGATCGCAGGGACCACCCCACTAGTATCCGTCATGGCGGGTTCGCTGCACTGGTCCTAGACCCAATCATCGACGGATTTCACCTCACTCGAGTCCTTATGGATGGCGGTAGCAGCCTGAACCTACTTTATCAGGACACAGTGTGCAAAATGGGTATAGACCCCTCAAGGATCAAACCCACAAAAACGACCTTTAAGGGCGTCATTCCAGGTGTAGAGGCCCATTGCACAGGCTCAGTTACACTGGAAGTGGTCTTCGGATCCCCGGATAATTTCCGAAGCGAAGAGTTAATCTTCGATATAGTCCTATTCCGCAGTGGTTATCACGCGCTGCTCGGGCGAACCGCATTCGCTAGATTCAATGCGGTACCGCATTATGCATACCTCAATCTCAAGATGTCAGGACCTCGTGGAGTTATTACAGTCAATGGAAACACAAAGCGCTCTCTCCGAACAAAGGAGCACACCACGGCCCTCGCAGCAGAAGTGCAAAGCAGCCTCTCAAGGCAATCAACCAGTTCGGCGCTTCAAAGCCCGGACACCTTCAAGCGCGCTCGAGGCAATCGGCAAATAGACCGCCTGGCGCAATCTGAGCTCGCGTAGCAATACGGCGGCCACCCCAATCCCAGCCCAACGGCGATATTCGTGCCGCGCGTACATAATTACGCATTAAAAATACCATGGGCACAGGTGGGGAGGGGGGCACAACTGCGGCACGCCCCAAAACACGGCCTAAACCGCACGAGGGGCTTCCCGTTTGGTTATTTTTCTTTTTCTTTCAGGACCTTAATCGTTGGAAACACTGTCCAGCAGCACTATTGCCGAACACATGATGCAGCAACCAAGGAGGCAGACAGCTACGTTATACCACGGAATTCCCAGGTTGATTACAGTAACGAGTGAAATATTCAATTTAATATCATTCCTCAGTTTTCCCTTGGAAGGGACATAGTCCTACTCTTTGCTTATCACACTATCTATATCACTCTGCTTTAACGCAATTTTTTAAAAAACAATGCATGACATTATGACTATTATTGCATTTTTGTTATATATATATATATATATATATATATATATATCTGTGTGTGTGTGTGTGTGTGTGTGTGTGTGTGTGTGTGTGTGTTCATTAATGACGCCTTGCAACCATACACTTTGGTACGGCCAATACACCAGGGGCTTATGTACCCCACAATGCGGTGTGAAAAGTCCGAACACTTTCACAAGTGTGGCACCCCGAACTTATAGCATTATATTCATCAGCTCCGAATCATGTCTTTGGTCAAATGTTGGGTTTGCCCGGCTCCTATGTTTTGGTACCTTATGTTCCGCTCTATCGGCTAAGGTAGCGCTAAGAGAACTACTGTGATTGTGCCCCGGTTCTGCCGGGCTTAGCACCTCAGTAGAGAAAGATAAAACTGACTGTCATGATAAGGCGAGAGACTGGTCGCTGTTCGGCGAGGTTTTTTCGAGTCCCTAAAGACTTATGCCGCTTAGGGCGAGGGGTCGGCCCTGTCCGGCTTACAGGCGTGTATCGCGCCCCGAATTCGGCCTTCCGAATACCAGGGCTTCGCCGAAATCTAAAATTATAGAATTCTATGGATAAGTGAGAGTGATAAAGCATTATTAGTCCGGTTGCCTTGTTCGTTGTGCTGAGCACCGCCCTCGAAGGACCCAAATATGGGAACAAGAGTGCTCAGGTTTATCCCGAACGCCCCAGCACTCGTGGCATGGGGGAAGAAGCCGAGGACTAGCCATCTCTCAGATTGGATAAACGGCCAAACAGAAGGTAATATTTTAAATTCACACATGCGTTGCATAGCGCATATGAAACAAGTTTTCATCATACAGGATCACACGAGCAAGTTCACTCAAATATTACATCCTTTGAACACTCATTCGCGATAAGACGAGCACCCGGCAGAACACCCTCGTAGTACATCTCGGGGTGGCGGTGCTCCTTGCCCTCGAGCAGCCCCTCCTTGATTAGCTTCACGGCGTCTAGCTTGACCCACTGCAATTTCACACAAGCGAAAGCCCGGCGTGCACCTTCAATGCAGACAGATCGCTTGACGACCTCCAGTCGCGGGCAGGCATCCACAAGCCGCCTCACCAGGCCGAAGAAGCTGTTCGGAAGGGCGTCGCCAGGCCACAGCCGGACTATAAAGCTCTTCATGGCCTGATCGGCCGCCGTATGTAGCTCGACCATCTGCTTCAGCTGGTCACTCACTGGCACCGGATGTTCGGCCTCAGCATACTGAGACCAGAACAACTTCTTCGTTGAGCTTCCGTCCTCGGCCTGGTAAAATTGTGCGGCATCGGACACACTATGGGGCAAATCTGCGAATGCTCTTGAAGAGCTCCGGATCTGGGTAAGTAATCAGTAATTTACTTTTACATGCTTGCTTTGCATATAGAAAGCCTTGCTCGCCGCTATCTTCTTCATCGCGTCGATCTTTTGGAGGGCCTTTTGGGCTTCGGCCTTGGCACTTTTTACACTCTCGAGGGCCGCGGCAAGCTCAGACTCCCGCGTCTTGGAGTCAAGCTCCAACGCCTCGTGCTTCGCCACAAGAGCCTGGAGCTCTTGCTGCACCTCGCCCACCCGAGCCTCGTGCTTCTCTCGCTCGGTGCGCTCCTTGGCCGCTGTATCTTCGGCCTTGGTCAGTGCTTGCTTCAGGGTCGCCACCTCGGTCGTGGCCCCTGGCAAACATACAATGATCCTGTCATTTTGCAATCACGTCCTTTTTTTATATATACATCATTGGAAATATGCCCTAGAGGCAATAATAAATTGGTTATTATTATATTTCCTTGTTCATGATAATCGTTTATTATCCATGCTAGAATTATATTGATAGGAAACTCATATACATGTGTGGATACATAGACAACACCATGTCCCTAGTAAGCCTAGCACAAGATCATGTAGTTCGTATGCTAAAGCTTTTCTAATGTCAAGTATCATTTCCTTAGACCATGAGACTGTGCAACTCCCGGATACCGCAGGAGTGCTTTGGGTGTGCCAAACGTCACAACGTAACTGGGTGGCTATAAAGGTGCACTACGGGTATCTCCGAAAGTGTTTGTTGGGTTGGCACGAATCGAGACTGGGATTTGTCACTCCGTGTAACGGAGAGGTATCTCTCGGCCCACTCGGTAGGACATCATCATAATGTGCACAATGTGACCAAGGAGTTCATCACGGGATGATGTGTTATGGAACGAGTAAAGAGACTTGCCGGTAACGAGATTGAACAAGGTATCGGGATACCGACGATCGAATCTCGGGCAAGTATCGTACCGATAGACAAAGGGAATTGTATACGGGATTGATTGAATCCTTGACATCATGGTTCACCCGATGAGATCATCATGGAGCATGTGGGAGCCAACATGGGTATCCAGATCCCGCTGTTGGTTATTGACCGGAGAGTTGTCTCGGCCATGTCTGCATGACTCCCAAGCCCGTAGGGTCTACACACTTAAGGTTCGATGATGCTAGGGTTATAGGGAATAGATGTACGTGGTTACCCAATGTTGTTCGGAGTCCCGGATGAGATCCCGGACATCACGAGGAGTTCCGGAATGGTCCGGAGGTAAAGATTTATATATGGGAAGTCATCATACGGTCATCGGAATAATTCGGGGGTTACCGGTATTGTACCGGGACCACCGAAGGGGTTCCGGGGGTCCACTGGGAGGGTCCACCTACCCCGGAGGGCCCTATGGGCTGCGTGTGGAGAGGGACCAGCCCCTTAGTGGGCTGGGCGCCTCCCCCCCCTAGGGCCCATGCGCCTAGGGTTTGGGGAACCCTTAAGGGGGGCGCCCCCCTTGCCTTGGGGGGAAAGGCAACCCCCTGGTCGCCGCCCCCTCCTTAGATTGGATCTGAGGGGGCCGGCCCCCCTCTCTCTTGCCCCTATATATATGTGGGGGGTGGGAGGGCAGCCGCACCCAAGTTCTGGCGCAGCCCTCCCCCTCTCCCAAGTCCTCCTCCTCTCCCGTGGTGCTTGGCGAAGCCCTGCAGGATTGCCACGCTCCTCCTTCACCACCACGCCGTCGTGCTGCTGCTAGATGGAGTCTTCCCCAACCTCTCCTTCTCCCCTTGATGGATCAAGGCATGGGAGACGTCACCGGGCTGCACGTGTGTTGAACGCGGAGGCGCCGTTGTTCGGCGCTTAGATCGGAATCAACCACGATCTGAATCACTGCGAGTACAACTCCTTCATCCGCGTTCTTGCAACGCTTCCGCTTAGCGATCTATAAGGGTATGTAGATGCACTCCCCTTCCCCTCGTTGCTAGATTACTCCATAGATTGATCTTGGTGATGCGTAGAAAATTTTAAATTTCTGCTATGATCCCCAACAGTGGCATCATGAGCTAGGTCTATGTGTAGTTTCTATGCACGAGTAGAACACAAGTTGTTGTGGGCGTCGATTTTGTCAATTTACTTGCCGTTACTAGTCTTATCTTGATTCGGCGGCATCGTGGGATGAAGCGTCCCGGACCGACCTTACACATACTCTTACGTGAGACAGGTTCCACCGACTGACATGCACTAGTTGCATAAGGTGGCTAGCGGGTGTCTGTCTCTCCCACTTTAGTCGGATCGGATTCGATGAAAAGGGTCCTTATGAAGGGTAAATAGAAATTGGCATATCACGTTGTGGTTTTGGCGTAGGTAAGAAACGTTCTTGCTAGAAACCTATAGCAGCCATGTAAAAAATCAACAACAATTAGAGGACGTCTAACTTGTTTTTGCAGCATATGTCTTGTGATGTGATATGGCCAAAAGGATGTGATGAATGATATATGTGATGTATGAGATTGATCATGTTCTTGTAATAGGAATCACGACTTGCATGTCGATGAGTATGACAACCGGCAGGAGCCATAGGAGTTGTCTTAATTTATTTATGACCTATGTGTCAACTTAAATGTCATGTAATTACTTTACTTTATTGCTAAACCGTTAGCCATAGTAGTACAAGTAATAGTTGACGAGACGACTTCATGAAGACATGATGATGGAGATCATGGTGTCATGCCGGTGAAGATGATGATCATGGCGCCCCGAAGATGGAGATCAAAAGGAGCAAAAAATGATATTGGCCATATCATGAAACTATTTGATTGCATGTGATGTTTATCATGTTTTACATCTTATTTGCTTAGAACGACGGTAGCTTAAATAAGATGATCCCTCGCAATAATTTCAAGAAAGTGTTCCCCCTAACTGTGCACCGTTGCGAAGGTTCGTTGTTTCGAAGCACCACGTGATGATTGGGTGTGATAGATTCTATTGTTTGAATACAACGGGTGTAAGACAGATTTACAGACGCAATACACTTAGGTTGACTTGACGAGCCTAGCATATACATACATGGCCTCGGAACACGGAAGACCGAAAGGTCGAACATGAGTCATATAGAAGATACGATCAACATGAAGATGTTCACCGATGATGACTAGTCCGTCTCACGTGATGATCGGACACGGCCTAGTTGACTCGCATCATGTTTCACTTAGATGACTAGAGGGATGTCTATCTGAGTGGGAGTTCATTAAATAATTTGATTAGATGAACTTAATTATCATGAACATAGTCTAAATTGTCTTTGCAAATATGTTGTAGATAAGTAGCTCACATTATAGCTCCCTGTTTCAATACGTTCCTAGAGAAAGACCAAGTTGAAAGATATTGTAAGCAATGATGCGGACTGGGTCCGTAGTCCGAGGAGTGTCCTCACTGCTACATAGAAGGCTTACGTCTTTGATGCACCGCTCGATGTGCAAACCCCTACAACGTCGTCTGTGGATGTTGTGAACACCTGACAGACACATCCTGATGACTACTTGATAGTTTAGTGCACCATACTTTACGGCTCAGAATCGGGATTCCAATGACGTTTTGAACGCCATAAGACATATGAGATGATCCAAGAGCTGAAATTGGGATTTCAGACTCATGCCCGTGTTGAGAGGTATGAGACCTCTGACAAGTTCTTTTGCCAACAAGATGGAGGAGAATAGCTCAGCTAGTGAGCATGTGCTCAGAATGTCTGGGTGCTACAATCACTTAAATAAAGTGGGAGTCAAACTTCCAGATAAGATAGTGATTGATAGAGTTCTCTAGCCACTATCACTAAGCTACTAGATCTTCGTGATGAACTATGACATGCAAGGGATGGAGTTGATCCCGGAGCTGTTCGTGGTGCTTAAGACCGCAAAAGGTAGAAATCAAGAAGGAGCATCAAGTGTTGATGGTTTAACAAGACCACTGGTTTCAAGAAGGGCAAGGGCTAGAAGGGAAACTTCATGGGTGGCAAACCAGTTGCCGCTCCAGTGAAGGAACCCAAGGTTGAACCCAAACCCGAGACTAAGTGCTTCTATTGTAAGGGGAACGGTCACTAGTAGCGGAATTACCCCCAAATGCATGGTAGATAAGAAGGCTGGCAACTTCAACAAAGTATATACGTGTTATTAATGTGTACCTCACTAGTACTCCTGGTAGCACCTGGGTATTGGATATCGGTTCTGTTGCTATTATTGGTGACTTGAAGCAAAAGCTACGGACTAAACGGAGACTGGCTAAGGGCGAGGTGACAATGTGTGTTGGAAGTGTTTCCAAAGTTGATGAGATCACCATCGCACGCTCCATCTGCCTTCGGGAATAGTATTGAACCTAGATAAATGTTATCAGGTGTCTACGTTGAGCATGAATATGATTAGATCATGTTCATTGCAATACGGTTATTCATTTAAGTTAGAGAATAATGGTTATTCTGTTTACATGAATAATACCTTTCATGGTCATGCACCCTATGTGAATGGTTCAGTGAATCTCGGTCGTGGTAATACACATGTTCACGCCAAAAGATGTAGATAGTACCACTTTCTTGTGGCACTGCCGCTTAGGTCATATTGGCGTTAGATGCATGAAGAAACTCCGTGTCGATGGATGTTTGGAGTCACTTGATTTTGAATCGCTTGACACATGCGAGCCATGCCTCATGGGCAGGATGACTAAGACCCCGTTTTCAGGTACAATGAAACGGGCAAGTGACTTGTTGGAAATCATACATGCTGATGCGTGTGATCCAATGAGAATTGAAGCGTGCGGTGGATATCGCTATTTTCTCATCTTCACTGACGATTTGAGTAGATATAGGTATATTTACTTAATGAAGCACAAGTCTGAAACATTTGAAAAGTTCAAGCGGTTTCAGAGTGAAGTTAATAACCATCATAACAAGAAGATCAAATTCGTATGATCTGATTGATGAGAATTTCTGAGTTATGAGTTTGGCAATCACTTAAGACATTGTGGAATTGTTTCATAGTTGAAGCCACCTGGAACACCACAGGGTAATGGTGTGTCCGGACGTCGTAATCGAACCTTATGAGATATGGTGCGATCTATGATGTCTCTTACCGATCTATCGTTTTCATTTTGAGGATATGCGTTAGAGACAGCTGCGTTCACTTTAGATAGGACACCATCTAAGTCCGTTGAGACGACGTCGTATGAATATGGTTTGGCAAGAAACCAAAATTGTCGTTTCTTAATGTTTGGGGCTGCGATGCTTAAGGCTTCAGCCGGAGAAGCTCGAACCCAAAAGCGGACAAACACATCTTCATAGGATACCCAAAGGTGACAGTTGGGTATACCTTCTATCTCAGATCCGAGGGAAAATTATTTGTCGCTAAGAACGGGTCCTTTCTCGAGAAGGAGTTTCTCTCGAAAGAATTGAGTGGGAGGAAGATAGAACTTGATGAGGTTGTCGAACCTTTACTTCAACCAGAGAGTGATGCAACACAGAAAGATGTTTTCTGTGGCACCTATGTCTGTTGAATAGGAAGTTAATGATAGTGATCATCAAGCTTCGGATCAAGTTGCTATCGAACCTCGTAGGTCGACAAGGATATGTACTACTCCTGAGTGGTACGGTAATCCTGTCTTAGATCTCATGTTGTTAGACAACAATGAACCTATGAGCAATGGAGAAGCGATGGTGGGCCCGTATTCCGACAAATGGTTAGAAGCCATGAAATCCGAGATAGGATCCATGTATCAGAACAAAGTATGGACTTTGGTGGACTTTCCCGATGATCGGCAAGCCATTGAGATAAATTGATCTTTAAGAAGAAGACGGACGTGGGCGGTAATGTTACCGTCTATGAAGCTCGACTTGTGGGAAAGAGTCTTTTCACAAGTTCAAGGAGTTGACTACGATGAGAATTTCTCACCCGCAGCGATGCTTAAGTCCGTCGGAATCATGTTAGCATTAGCTGTATTTTTCGATTATGAAATCTGACAGATGGATGTCAAAACAAGTTTTCTTACCAGTTTTCCTAAGAAAAGTTGTATGCGATACAATAAAAGGTTTTGTCGATCCTAAGGATGCTAAAAGGTATGCTGGCTCCAGCAATCCTTCTATGGACTAGAGCAAGCATCTCAGAGTCGGAATATATGCTTTGATGGAGTGTTCAAAGCTTTTAGGTTTATACAATGTTTGCTAGAAACTTGTATTTACAAGAAAGTGAGTGGGAGCACTACAACATTTCTGATAAGTATATGTGGATGACATATTGTTGATTCGAAATAGTGTAGAATTTCTAGAAAGCATAAACGGTTGTTTGAAGAGTGATTTTCAAAGGAAAACCTGGATAAAGCTGCTTACATATTGGGCATCAAGATCTATAGAGATAGATCAAGACGCCTGATGATACTTTCAAAGAACGCACACCTTGACATGTTTTTGAAGGAGTTCAAAATAGATCAGTCAAAGAAGGGATTCTTACCTGAGTTGTAAGGTGTGAAGTTGAGTAAGACTCAAAGATTGACCAAGGCAGAAGATAGAGGAAGGACAAAGGTCGTCCCCTATGCTTTTGTCATAGGCTCTATACGGTATGCCATGCTGAGTACCGCACCATATGTGTGCCTTGCCTCATGTCTGGCAAGAGGGTACAAAGGTGATCTAGGAGTGGATCACCAGATAGCGGTCAAAATTATCCTTAGAGGAATAAGGAAATGTTTCTCGGTTATGGAGGTGATAAAGAGTTCAACGTAAAGAGTTACGTCAGTGCAATCTTAACACCTATTCGGATAGCTCTGAGTAGAGATACCAGATACGTATAATGGAGCAACAATTTGGAATAGATCCAAGTGGAACGTGGTAGCAGCATCTACGATATGACATAAAGTTTTGCGACATACATAGGGATTTGAATATTGCAGACCCGTTGACTACAACCTCTCTCACAAGCATAACATGATCAAACCCAAAACTCATTGAGTGTTAATCACATAGTGATGTGAACTAGATTATTGAGTCTAGTAAACTCTTTGGATGTTGTCACATGGCGATGTGACCTGTGAGTGTTAATCACATGGCGATGTGAACTAGATTACTGACTCTAGACAAGTGGGAGACCTGTGAGTGTTATTATTATATTTCCTTGTTCACGATAATCGTTTATTATCCATGCTAGAATTGTATTGATAGGAAACTCAGATACATGTGCGGATACATAGACAACACCATGTCCCTAGTAAGCCTCTAGTTGACTAGCTCGTTGATCAATAGATGGTTACGGTTTCCTGACCATGGACATTGGATGTCGTTGATAACGGGATCACATCATTAGGAGAATGATGTGATGGACAAGACCCAATCCTAAGCCTAGCACAAGATCG
Source organism: Triticum dicoccoides (assembly GCF_002162155.2). Taxonomy (NCBI): domain Eukaryota; kingdom Viridiplantae; phylum Streptophyta; class Magnoliopsida; order Poales; family Poaceae; genus Triticum; species Triticum dicoccoides. The sequence goes on from NC_041392.1 coordinate 76,332,762, forward strand.
TGTAGTTCGTATGCTAAAGCTTTTCTAATGTCAAGTATCATTTCCTTAGACCATGAGATTGTGCAACTCCCGGATACCGTAGGAGTGCTTTGGGTGTGCCAAACGTCACAACGTAACTGGGTGGCTATAAAGGTGCACTACGGGTATCTCCGAAAGTGTCTGTTGGGTTGTCACGAATCGAGACTGGGATTTGTCACTCCGTGTAACGGAGAGGTATCTCTGGGCCCACTCGGTAGGACATCATCATAATGTGCACAATGTGACCTAGGAGTTGATCACGGGATCATGTGTTACGGAAAGAGTAAAGAGACTTGCCGGTAACGAGATTGAACAAGGTATCGGGATACCGACTATCGAATCTCGGGCAAGTATCGTACCGGTAGACAAAGGGAATTGTATACGAGATTGATTGAATCCTTGACATCATGGTTCATCCGATGAGATCATCGTGGAGCATGTGGGAGCCAACATGGGTATCCAGATCCCGCTGTTGGTTATTGACCGGAGAGTTGTCTCGGCCATGTCTGCATGACTCCCGAGCCCGTAGGGTCTACACACTTAAGGTTCGATGATGCTAGGGTTATAGGAAATAGATGTATGTGGTTAACGAAAGTTGTTAGGAGTCTCGGATGAGATCCCGGACGTCACGAGGAGTTCCGGAATGGTCTGGAGGTAAAGATTTATATATGGGAAGTCATCATACGGTCACCGGAATAATTCGGGGGTTATTGGTATTGTACCGGGACCACCGAAGGGGTTCCGGGGGTCCACCGGGAGGGTCCACCTGCCCCGGAGGGCCCTATGGACTGTGTGTGGAGAGGGACCAGACCCTTAGTGGGCTGGGCGCCTCCCCCCTAGGGCCCATGCGCCTAGGGTTTGGGGAACCCTAAAGGGGGTGCCCCCCTTGCCTTGGGGGCCAAGGCAACCCCCCTGGCCGCCGCCCCTCCTCAGATTGGATCTGAGGGGGCCGGCTCCCCTCTCCCTTGCCCCTATATATATGTGGGGGTGGGAGGGCAGCCGCACCCAAGTTCTGGCGCAGCCCTCCCCCTCTCCCAAGTGCTCCTCCTCTCCCGCGGTGCTTGGCGAAGCCCTGCAGGATTGCCACGCTCCACCACGCCGTCGTGCTGCTGCTGGATGGAGTCTTCCCCAACCTCTCCTTCTCCCCTTGCTGGATCAAGGCGTGGGAGACGTCACCGGGATGCACGTGTGTTGAACGCGGAGGCGCCGTTGTTCGGCGCTTAGATCAGAATCAACCGCGATCTAAATCGCTGTGAGTACGACTCCTTCATCCGCGTTCTTACAACGCTTCCGCTTAGCGATCTACAAGGGTATGTAGATGCACTCCCCTTCCCCTCGTTGCTAGATTACTCCATAGATTGATCTTGGTGATGCGTAGAAAATTTTAAATTTCTGCTACGATCCCCAACATACATATCTATAGACGGGGTATTACTTACCCTTGTTCTCCTCGAGCTGCCTCTTGGCAAGGCCGAGCTCTTTCTTGGACCCCTCGAGGTCCTGCTTCAATACGGCGACCTCCGCAGTTAGTGCGGCGGACTCCAGCAGCGAAGCCTGCATATGCATATTGAAATACTTATATTAGACTCCTGCGATATTATTTGATCCTCTGTTCGGCTTTTCTTTGTGAGCATCGAACAAAGTATCAGGGGCTACTGTCTATGCGGTAATATTTCTACTACATTTTAAAACACTTACCTCGAAGCCTGTTAGAAGGCTGGCACAGGCTTTAGTCAATCCTCTCTTGGCGGACTGAACCTTCTGGATCACCGCACTCATGATAGTGCGATGCTCCTCGTCGATGGAAGCGCTGCGTAGCGCTTCCAGCAGATTGTCCGGCGCCTCTGGATGGACAGAGGTCACCGGCACAGGCGTCTTGCCCCTCTTAGAAGGAGGCCGCCTGCCCGAGCCCGGAACCGCTGGAGGGTCCGGCATGGTGTTCGGCTGAGGGCCGAACTCGGAGCTCTCGGGGGCCCCGTCCCCGCGGCTCCCGGAGTCCGGAAGGTCGCCTTGAGGCGCCTCCAGGATTGTCTCCCCTCGATCTGGTGCCTCTTGAGACAATACCTCGGCATCATCGGCAGGATGAGGGGAGGTGGTGGTCGGGACTGGATCGCTATCCATGTCCGACAAGCCCAAGGAGTCGTCCGATGATACATCGATACTAGCTCGTGGCGGCCTGCATAATTGCGTTCGGAGTTAGGGAAAGCAGTGCGACAAAGGAATCCTAGGAGTTACTCTGGTATCCGAATACTTACGATCTCCCCGGGGGCTTGACCCTGGGCAACCACTCGTCTTCGGCTTCATCGGCGGTGGTGGAACTGTCCGGAAGGAGAGTCCTTCCCTTCTTGGACCCTTCGGCCTCCCCAGTTGGGGCGGCCTTCCTTTTCTTGTCTCCCTCAGTCGGTGGGGAGCATCTTCTTCTTCCCCTTCCTTGTCTTCAGGGGAAGAGTGCACCGCAGAGTCATCAGACGGTGAGTCCGACGACGCCTGGTGTCGGGAACTCTTTCGGGTTCCCTTGGCCTTCTTGGTCTTCTCCGGCACTGTATAAGGGGCCGGAGTCAACATCTTCGCCAGAAGAGCGTTTGCGGGGCCTTTGGGCAAAGGAGCCGGACAGTCGATCTGTCCGGCCATCTTGTGCCAGTCCTGTCAAAGGTACGGGAGTTTAGATCCCGCATAGAGTCAATCTATATAAAAAATAATTATCTTGTGAAAGGTAAAATAGCTTACCGCACTGGCTTGGCGCTTCCCGTTGAATCCGCAATCCTCAGTAATAGGGGGGACCTCGGCACTTTTGAACAGCACCCTCCAGGCGTCTTCATGACTCGTGTCGAAGAGCATGTTCAGAGTTCGGTGCTGCGCCGTATTGAACTCCCACAAGTTGAACTCCCGTTGTTGGCACGGGAGTATCCGGCGGTTGAGCATAACTTGGACTATGTTGACAAGCTTGAGCTTCTTGTCCACCATGTTTTTAATACATGTTTGAAGTACGGGCAGCTCTTTCGAACTACCCCAGGACAGGCCCTTCTCTTTCTAGGAGGTGAGCCGCGTGGGGATGCCAGATCGGAACTCGGGGGCCGCTGCCCATGCAGGGTCGCGCGGCTCGGTGATATAGAACCACCCCAATTGCCACCCCTTTATGGTTTCCACAAAGGAGCCCTCGAGCCATGTTACGTTGGGCATCTTGCCCACCATGGCGCTTCCGCACTCCGCATGGAACATGCCCACCACCTTTGGCTTGACAATGAAGGTCTACAGCCATAAGCCGAAGTGGGGCTTGATGCGGAGGAAGGCCTCGCACACGACGATAAACGCCAAGATGTTGAGGATGAAGTTCGGGGCCAGATCGTGGAAATCCAGGCCGTAATAAAACATGAGCCCCGGACGAAGGGATGGAGAGGGAACCCCAGTCCGCGGAGGAAATGGGTGAGGAATACTACCCTCTCATGGGGCCTGGGGGTGGGGATGAGCTGCCCCTCATCTGGGAGCTGGTGCGCGATGTCGTCGGGCAGGTATCCGGCTCTCCTCAGTTTCTTGATGTCTCCCTCTGTGGTGGAGGAGACCATCCACTTGCCTCCTGCTCTGGACATGATTGGAGAAGGTTGAGGTGGGAAGTGCGGACTTGGGCGCTAGAGCTCGAGTGTGCGAAAATGGATGGGTAAGGGAGGAAGAAGGCGTGGACAGAAAGGTGAATCCTTATCCCTTTATATGGGCGGACGAAACTAAGCGTCCCCACTTGCCTGGTAAAACTCGCGTATCCCCCAAGCACCGCAATTGATGGCGCGGTTGGGTTACCCACGCCCGTATTGATGAGAATCCCGTAATAAGGGGACACGATCTCTGCTTTGATAAGATGTGTCGAAAAACTGCCTCGCGTTATGTGCGGGGCTGGTTAAAAGAAACGGTTCGAATAATCACCGGGCCATGACGTAATGTTAGGCTGCCAAAACAAGCCAGCAAATTAGATCTACGAAAATATAATTCTCTCTACGGTGGAATGTGGAACTTATTTTGCAAGGTCGGACACTATCCTCGTATTCAAATTCTTCTGTGATGTATTCGGAGAAGGAACCCGCCTTGCAATGCCGAAGACAATACTGCACACCGGACTCATCGTCATTGAAGCCTGGTTCAGGGGCTACTGAGGGAGTCCTAGATTAGGGGGTATCCGGACAGCCGGACTATCTCCATTGGCCGGACTGTTAGACTATGATGATACAAGATTGAAGACTTCATCTCGTGTCCGGATGGGACTCTACTTGGCATGGAAGGCAAGCTAGGCAATACGGATATGGATATCTCCTCCTTTGTAACCGACCTTGTGTAACCCTAACCCTCTCCGGTGTCTATATAAACCGAAGGGTTTTAGTCCGTAGGACAACAACCATAACATACAATCATACCATAGGCTAGCTTCTAGGGTTTAGCCTCTCTGATCTCGTGGTAGATCTACTCTTGTACTACCCATATCATCAATATTAATCAAGAAGGACATAGGGTTTTACCTCCATCAAGAGGGCCCGAACCTGGGTAAAACATTGTGTCCCCTACCTCCTGTTACCATCCGGCCTAGACGCACAGTTCGGGACCCCCTACCCGAGATCCGCTGGTTTTGACACCTACAGGATCCATGTATGAGAACAAAGTATGGACTTTGATTGACTTGCCCAATGATCGGTGAGTCATTGAGAATAAATGGATCTTCAAGAGGAAGACGGACACTAATAGTAGTGTTACTATCTACAAAGCTCGAATTGTCGCAAAATGTTTTTGACAGGATCAAGGTGTTGACTACGATGAGATTTTATCACTCGTATCAATGCTTAAAAGTCTGTCCGAATCATGTTAGCAGTTGCCGCATTTTATGAAATCTAGCAAATGGATGTCAAAACTGCATTCCTTAATGGATTTCTTAAAGAAGAGTTGTATATGATGCAACCAGAAGGTTTTGTCAATCCCAAAGGTGCTAACAAAGTGAGCAAGCTCCAGCGATCCATCTATGGACTGGTGCAAGCATCTTAGAGTTAGAATATATGCTTTGATAAAGTGATCAAAGCATATGGTTTTATACAGACTTGCGGTGAAGCCTGTATTTACAAGAAAGTGAGTGGGAGCACTACAGCATTTCTGATAAGTATATGTGAATGACATATTGTTGATCGGAAATAATGTAGAATTTTTTGGAAAGCATAAAGGAGTGCTTGAAAGGAGTTTTTCAAAGAAAGACCTCGGTGAAGCTACTTGCATATTGAGCATCAAGATCTATAGAGATAGAACAAGATGCTTGATATATTTTCAATGAGTACATACCTTGACAAGATTTTGAAGTAGTTCAAAATGGAACAGCCAAAGAAGGAGTTCTTGCCTGTGTTGCAAGGTGTGAAGTTGAGTAAAGACTCAAAACCCGACCACGGCAGAAAATAGAAAGAGAATGAAAAGTCATTCCCTATGCCTCAGTCATAGGTTCTACAAAGTATGCTCTGCTGTGTACCAGACCTATTATGTACCTCACCATAAGTTTGGCAAGAGGGTACAATAGTGATCCAGGAGTGGATCACTGGACAGCGGTCAAAAATATCCTTAGTGGAATAAGGAAATGTTTCTCCATTATGGAGGTGACAAAGAGTTCGTCGTAAAGAGTTACGTCGATGCAAGCTTTGACACCGATATGGATGACTCTAAGTCTCGATCTAGATACATATTGAAAGTGGGAGCAATTAGCTAGAGTACCTCCGTGCAAAGCATTGTAGACATAGAAAATTTGCAAAATACACATGGCTCCGAATGTGGCAGACCCGTTGACGAAATTTCTCTCACAAGCAAAACATGATCACTCTTTGGGTGTTAATCACATAGCGATGTGAACTAGATTATTGACTCTAGTAAACCCTTTGGGTGTTAGTCACATGGAGATGTGAACTAATCACATAAAGATGTGAACTATTGGTGTTAAATCACATGACGATGTGAACTAGATTATTGACTCTAATGCAAGTGGGAGACTGAAGGAAATATGCCCTAGAGGCAATAATAAAGTTGTTATTTATATTTCCTTATATCATGATAAATGTTTATTATTCATGCTAGAATTTTATTAACCGGAAACTTAGTACATGTGTGAATACATAGACAAACAGAGTGTCACTAGTTTGCCTCTACTTGACTAGGTCCTTGAATCAATGATGGTTATGTTTCCTAACCATAGACATGAGTTGTCATTTTATTAACAGGATCACATCATTAGAAATGATGTGATCGACTTGACCCATCCGTTAGCTTAGCACGATGATCGTTTAGTTTGTTGCTATGGCTTTCTCCATAACTATACATGTTCCTATGACTATGCGATCATGCAACTCCCGAATACCGGAGGAACACTTTGTGTGCTACCAAACGTCACATTGTAACTGGGTGATTATAAAGGTGCTCTACAGGTGTCTTCGATGGTGTTTGTTGAGTTGGCATGGATCAAGATTAGGATTTGTCACTCCGATTGTCGGAGACGTATCTCTGGGCCCTCTCGGTAATGTACATCACTATAAGCCTTGCAAGCAATGTAGCTAATGAGTTAGTTACGAGATGTAGCATTACGGAACGAGTAAAGAGACTTGCTGGTAACAAGATTGAACTAGGTATTGAGATACCGATGATCGAATCATGGGCAAGTAACATACCGATGACAAAGGGAACAACGTATACTGTTATGCGGTTTGACCGATAAAGATCTTCGTAGAATATGTAGGAGCGAACATGAGCATCCAGGTTCCGCTATTGGTTATTCACCGGAGACATGCCTCGGTCATGTCTACCTAGTTCTCGAACCCGTAGGGTCCGCACGGTTAACGTTCGGTGACGATTGGTATTAAGAGTTTATGTGATTTGATGTACCGAAGGTTGTTCGGAGTCCCGGATGAGATCACGGACATGACGAGGAGTCTCGAAATGATCGATCCATAAAGATCGATATATTGGAAGGCTATATTCGGACATCAGAAAGGTTCCGAGTGATCCGGGTATTTTTCGGAGTACCAGGGGAGTTACGGGAATACGGGAGTACATATGGGCCTTAGTGGGCTTTAAAGGAAAAGGAGGAGAAGCCACGAGGGCTGGCTCCACGTCCCCCATGGACCTAGTCCGAATTGGACTAGGGGAGGGGCTGCGCCCCCTCTTTCCTTCTCCATCCTTCCCCCTCCTAGTAGGACTAGGAAAGGGGTAATCCTACTCCTACTAGGAGGAGGATTCCTCCCCCCCTTGGCGCGCCTAGAGAGGCCGGCTGTGTCACATCCCTAGTTCTGGTATGACCTAGGCTTGTTGTGTGCATCATTTTTAAGTTTCAAATGAATTTGAGATGGGGAATGTTTCAAACCCTAGCACCAAAGCAAATTCAAATAGGTTCAAGTTAAAAATGGAATTTCAATAAACCCAAAATGCTCTTCAAAAATGTTCATGGTCTTTGGAAAATGTTGCAAACAACAACCAGAGGTGATGCACATTTTTGCTAAACATTTTGGATTTTTGAATGAACCCATATGTATTTGAATTGGAGTTGTTTAAAATAATATAAATATTTTAAAGGCTCCAAAAATGTTGGAAATTGGTGAGGGCCTCTGGTATATTATAACTAGTGGTCACAAGGAATCCCAACATTTTTAGAATTGTGCTAGTATTTTTTTTAAGTCAAAAACAAATGTAAGAAATAGAAAAGAAAACAAAAAAAGGGGAAAACTTACCTGGGCCACTTACCTGAGGCCTGGCACTGTGCAGCCCAGCTGGCCGGCCCAGCCAGCTGGCCCTGCCAGTCGTCATCTCCACCGCACCAGGAGGACGCCGCGTGCGTGGCCGACGCACGCCGGTGCACGCCCGGCCACCTCCTGCTTGCCGCTTCGCCCTGGCCTCTTTGGATGACGCCACGCAGCCTCCTCGACCCCCTCTCACTCTCCCCCGTCCCCGTCTCCTCCTCTGTCTCTCTCTCCCACGATCGTTGCAACCGCCCGAGAACGCCGACGAGCACCTCCGTGGCCACCAGCTCTCCCTCGCCCTGCCGCTAGGTCCAGAAGCACCGTCGTGTCTCCCTCAACCTCCACGCCGAGCCAGGCTTCGCCGGAGGCCCTGCAACGCCGTCCCCGACGTCTTCTTCAACCTCAGTGCCCGGAGATCCTCGTCGTCGATTTGCTGCCCACCGGCCGTCCCCGCGCCTGTCGAGTCCTCCGTTAGCCTCTCTGTGAGCTCCGTTGCCTTTTCCCCTCCTCCCCAAGCTCGTTCCTCTCCTCTAGCCACCTCTGCCACCGGAGTCGAGAGCTCCGTGCCGCCAGCCATGGCACCATCGTGGCCAGAGCCCGAACCAGCCGCTCCCGCATGCGTCGTCGTTCTCCTCACCTCCCCAGGAGCATGTAGCCACCATCAGCTCCTCCCCACATGCCCCCTAGCTCCAACCCGAGCACGCTCGAACTCTGGCCGCCGCACTTGTCATCGCCGGCGCCACTCCGGCCACTCCCCGGCCGCGCCACCACCATGGTTAGATGCGGACGAGCGTCCGCATCCCGTAGCTGTGCTCCGCGCGCCAAATGGCGTCTGGTAGGCAAAACCCGCAGCGCACCGCCGCGTCTGGCCTCGCCGGCGTCGAGCCGCCGGCAGGTTTGCCCGGTTGACCAGGGGATTTGACCTCCCCCGGGTCTATGACATGTGGGCCCCGCCCGGTTAATTAGTCTAGTTTAGGTTTAAAACTAATTAGTTTAACATAGGTTAGTGCTAATTAAACTAGGTTAGTTTAGTTAGTCACTGACCAGTGGGTCCCACTGGTCAGGTTTGACCTAGACCGCGCCTGTTGACTTGCTGACATCACACGGACGTCATGCTGACGCAATAAGTCATTTCTGGATTTAGTTTAAATTAGAATAATTAGGAAAATCCAGAAAATGATATAAACTTCTAAAATTCATAGAAATTCAACCGTAGCTCAGAATGAAATAATTTATATATGAAAAATTATCAGAAAAATGCAAGGAATCCATTTATGCCAGATCCATGCATGAAAAACCAACTTATACATGCTGTATAAGTGAAAACATAATATTGCCATTTTAAATGCTTCATTTTGAGTTTGCATTTGAATCTTTGATGCAAATGGGCTTCAACCGATTTGGTAGCATCTTGCATTAGCCCAAACACTACCATTTGCACATGTCATGTTCATGCATCATATTTGTCGGTGGGAACGACACCTATGGGATCACAAGAATCCCTACTGTGGTTAGCGGGGCACGGGGTCGTGAGAAGAGCGGATCAAACAGATAGCACACGGTTCGTTTATCCAGGTTCGGGCCGTGAGGATGCGTAAAACCCTACTCCTACTTTGGTGGATTGTATATTTGTGTTCTTGAGCTAGCTATGGGGCGTGAGGAGCTCCAAAAAGCCGAATCCTTCCTCTGGTCGCCTCGGGCCTCCTTTTATAGAAAAAGGGGTTGCCACAGTGGCACACAGGAGGTGGAAAGGGTACAGTGATGCGAGATTATCCCTCGCATTACATGACAAGGCGCATTTAATGTGTCTTGCCTAGGTGTCCTTGCTTTATCGGGGACGGGGGAGAGATCTGTCTTGTCCGTCGCCGCTCCTTCTTGTATCGACACGCGCCCTGGCCAGCGATGCCTGAGATGCCATGTAGGTAGGCAGGCAGCTGAGGTGGCGCAATGGTGGCTCTTCACAAAGATTTGCATGCCGCCACGTAGGTGCCTGCCCAGTTGGTTGGGTCGGCAGCTGCATGGGAACGGCGGTGGAGGTTTAGTCGGCGCGGGCCTGGTGGTGGTCCTGCGGATGTCCTTGGCAAGGGCCTTGCCGGGGCCCCGGCAAGGGTTTTGCCGAGGCGCCTGCTGTCATCCCCGGCAAGGCGCTTGCCAAGGGCCTTGTGGTCTTCCTCGGCTGGGATCCCGCCAAGGGTTGTCGTCTCCTTAGTGCGTATCTGATCTTGAATGTCTTCATAAAGATCTGCATGCCGCCACGGGGATGTCTCCCGAATCCTTGCCCTTTGGGGGCAGTGGACTCAAGGGTGATTTGCTCCGTAGGCGTGGGACGAGTCGCCGCGGCAAGGGTCTTGCCGGGGCTGCTAGAACTGTCTCCCAGCAAGGATCTTGCCGGGGGAGTCCGCTTCATCCCCTTTGCTCTTCGTGGTCTTGGCCTTGGCGTCGTTCTAGTTCTCTTAAGCTTCGGTCTTACCCTGGCTCACCTCCCTTGCCTTGCTTGGTGTGGTGGTGCCCGTGGCTCAGACTACCCGTGCACAGTTATAGGGGTACAAAACGTGTACCCCTCTTTTTGTACACCGACAGGAGCCCCGGGGCCTGGCCCACACATAAGTGCAACGCGTTGTTGGGCTAGGCCCAAAAACGGTGCGCGGGCAGGCAGGGCGGTTTTTACCGCGGTAAGGTTCTTCGTGCGCTGCGCTTCCCACGACTCCCGCGCGTGGCGCAGCGTGGGGAGGTGCGTGTGACGTGGGCAGCATGCGTGGGGTTGGTTCCCGCGGGCATGCGTCACACCATAGTTAATGTGAAACGAGGCGGCCCATGTTTTCCCCCATAAAAAAGGAATAACCGTGGGCGCGCTGCTCACTTTCTCCTCTTTCCTCGTGCCTTTTCCAAGCTTAGAGCCGCTGTTTCTTCTCTCCCTTCCTTCCTAAGCTTCCTCCGTCGCCCGCCGTCGTTGCTTCGCCATCCCCCTTCCTCAGCCCTCTAAACTTCTTGGCCGCCATGGCGCCCAAATCCGTCAAGGGCAAGGGGGTGGCTAAGGGTGCTGGGACTGAGGAGCTGCCGGAGAGTGCGTTGTTGGGGGACCGGACGAAGTCCGCCTTTTTCTTCCCCTCGACGGTTGATGTTCATGAGCTCCGGGCCTTCTTCAGGCCCCTATGGGGAGCGAAGACGGGGGGAGAGAATTCGGGACACCCGGTGACGCGCGCCATTCCTGCTGCTTGCGCCGATCCTGCTCCAAATCAGTATCCCTTTTTCGTCGATTATCTTTCTTGCGGGTTATGCCCCCCTTTCTCCGATTTCTTCTGCGACGTTATGCACACCTTCGGCTTTCGCCTCTTGGATTTTACTCTGAATGCGGTGGCGTGCATGGCTTTCTTCGTGCATCTTTGCGAAGGCTTTGCCGGGATGCAACCCAACATGGCGCTCTTCCGCCATTATTTCTTCCCTCGGATCCAGCCGGGAGGTGCCGTCTCTGGTTGCGTCACCTGGATCCCAAGATCCAAGGGGGCATACCCGGACGGTGCCGTGAAGGAGAGGTGGGAGGAATGGCGTGGCCGGTGGTGCTGGATTGAGGATGAGGACCCGCCGGAATTCTGCAAGGTCCGCCGAGTGCCGCCGGTCCGTGGCAGCGATTAGAGCGATGTCGACGCCACTGACGGGAGGCTCACTGTTGCCACTGCTAGGATTCTCCGGCTCACCCGGGCCGGACTCACCCTTGAGATGATCGGGGCGGACTTCATTCACCGCCGGATCGCCCTGTTGCACAAAAAGGGGAGGCCAGCTTGGCTCTTTACAAATCCGGCTGACATTATGTGACTCCGCCCCGGCCTCGATCACAACTTCACAGTGATGGCACATGCCCACTTCTGCCAGCGGCTTTTCCATCTTGATGTGGGTCGCGGCGGCGAGGTCGAACGGACCGGCAAGGGCGCGAGGGCTGCTGCAAAGGTCGGCAAGGCCATCAAGGGGCCGTTTTTCAAGTTGCCAGCGGGGGTGGTCCCGTTGTGCAATAATTCACGTCGGTCCGAGATCATCGCTATGATGCTGGACTGTAACGCGCACGGCCTGTCCCGAGCTGGAAGGAGCCGAAGGATGCTGATGTGCAGCAATTCTTTGACACCCTGATCGAGGTGTATGTCAATGCTGACGCCGAGCGGTGGCTTGTCATGGACACCACCCAGGCAGAGCTGGACTACATCGCCACTAGGGCGAGGGAGGCACAGCTTGCCATGGAGGCCGGCAGCGCCGGTGGTGTGGAGGACAAGGCCGCAACGGCTGCGGAGGAAGAGGAGCTCAACTGGTGGGCGGCGGCCACCGAGGAGGTCAGCAGCGCCGACACTGGAGCTCCGCTTGTCGAAGACGCGGCCAACGAGTCGGAGGAGGAGGAGGACGTGGCGGCGAGCTCGACGCTAACCAGGGGAAGAGGGCGAGTCCTGCGGCGGGCTGGCTCCGGCGAGCCGGTCCGGCCCGGCAGGGCTACGAGGCCTCAATTGACCCTGGAGGGGTCTGGGCGTCACACGAGGGCCACGGCAGCCAAGAGGCTGACGAAGGCCACTGAGAAGAAGAAGACAACAGCCCCTTCCTCATCTGGGCGCGCACAAACCCCGCCGTCTTCGCCTCCTCTGGCAGATGTCGACTCGGATGTTGACGCGGAGGTCGCTTTTGATCTCAGGCCTCTCAGCCCGAAGAGGAAAAGGAAAGTGGTGGAGGAAGAGGAGATGGGTGATGAGTAAGTACTGCCCCTTACTGCCATTTCCATTCCCCTGAATTAAGCCACTTATCTTGATCCGTTTTTGCTTTTGCAGGGATGCAGAGACGTTGGCCCAGAGGGTGAAGAGGGCCAAGGCCTTGGCGGGCGGCCAGCCCCCGGCCAGTGCTTCAAAGTCGCCACTGGTGGTGCTGAGCAGCCCGGATAGCAGCCCCCAGCACAGCCCCCAGCGTAAGTTCGTCACCCTCCTCTTATCGACACGTGGTAGGCGTTCGACGCTATGGTGTTGACCTTTTCGGGTTTGCAGGAGGGGAGTGGCAGCAGGAGGAGCCGTAGAGGGCTACCCCCATCGACTACACCGCCGCGAGGGGCGTCCCCGGCAAGGGCATCAAGCACGGAGCCCACACCCATGGAGGAAGAGGGGAACTTGGGCGCTGGTGACTCTGCCACGGCGCCGAATGCTGGCAGGGAGGGGACTTCTGCTTCACAGCCTGGCACTGGTGAGTCGCCTGTCCTCCATCTTTGTTTTTTCCTTATTCTTTTTCTTGGCTTCAATGCTCCCATTACTACCCAGGCCCTCCTTCAATAGGTATGGAGGACGTGGATATTGTTGTTGGGAATATTGCTGAGGAGGCCGCGGTGGAGGCCGACAGGATTGCCGCCGAGGAGGCCGCCAGGGATGCTGATGAGGTCTCCGCTGATGAGGCCGCCGAGGATGCTGCCGAGGACACCCCTACGGGGGCCGCCAAGGCGATCGGCGGGGCTTCTGCCGAGGGCGCCAACGGTGGGCCTACCGGGGAAGCCGGCAAGGCCACTGCCGAGGAAGAGGTGGTTGATGATCAGCCTCCCTCCTCCTCAACCTCGGGCCCCGGCAGATATCTGAAGGTGGGCGACGATCTTTTCGTCCATCTCCCAGGGGCGTCAAGTTCCCGAGCACCCGCCGAAGGCGAAGTCTTTGATGGCGAGGTGCTTGCCGCCACCGGGCTCGAGGTTGTCGATGAGCCGGGCGTTGGCGGTGATGGTTCTCCAGAAGAGCAGCTTTTCCGCGCTATGGGGGCCAACTTCCGAAAACTCCAGGCGCTCTACCGTGTCCGTCTGGACAAGGTTAAGTCCAGGACAGCAATGGTGGACCAGGCGGAGGTGGATTTCAAGGCGCGCGTTGCTGAGACGCAGACCTGGTTCCACCAGACTCGCGAGGAGCAGAGGGCCTTTCAGGAGGAATTGGCCAAGCGCAATGTCGAGCTCACCATGAAGATGGCTGACATCGAGAAGGCCCAGGAAAAGGCGGCGAACTTGGCTGCCGCGGTCGAGGCTGTCCGGAACCAGCATCAAGCCGCACTGGATTCCCAGGAAGAGGACCTCACCGCGCGTGAGGCGAAGCTTGCCGCGGTGCTCCGTGGCAAGGATGAGGAGCTCGAGGCCCTTGTCACGTGGCGGACTCGTGAGCTGGAGCAGAGGCACAAGGAGGCACTCGATGCCCAGGCTCTGGCCCATGCCGGAAAAGTAAGGGAGTTGGAGGTGGAGCGGAACAAGCTGAAGGAGCAGGCCCTCAAGCTGTCCAACGAGAAGAGCACGCTCAACAGCGCCTTGGCGGAGGCACAAGGAGCGGTCATCAGCGGGACTGGGGAGCTCTCCGAAGCACAAAACTCCGTCAGAGATCTCAAGCTGAAGCTGGAGGATCTCAAGAAGATGTTGTCGGAGAGCAAGGCTCGGGAGGAGACCTTGACCATGAGTCTGGAGGGGGAGAAGCAGCTGCGGGCGAACGAGGCCGCCTCCCACCAGTAATATGTGGTGGGCGAGAACAAATGGATCAGCCGTCTGGAGGACGTCGCCGGCAGGGTCACCTTGCTGTTGGCCACCATGGGGATGCCAAACATGAGGTACGCCCCTGAGCGCAGCGGGACCGTCAACACCAAGCTGACCCAGTTCTTCGAGGGCGTCCTTGGAGCCTTGGCTTATCTTCACTCCAACCGAGCGGCCACGTTGGCCGGGGAAGCCCGGCGACTTTGCCGGGGGGTCATGACCAAGATCCTCACCAAGATGGCATACTGGAATCCCGACCTCGACTTCGATGCCGCGATGGATAGCTTGCCGGATGGTACTGACCTCACGGTGCTCAAGGAGCGCATCAAGCCCGTCATCAGCAGCATCGACGAAATCAAGAGGGTGGAAGGCCAGCACCGGGATTAGGCATCCCGTTCTTCACCACCGCTGCAGGTTCATGACCAAGACAAATTTCATCTTTAGTTAGAACCCCAGTAATGATGTGATGTAATATAACTTTGCAGTACTCTTAATTTCATGCATGTTATTTCCTCGTTCAATTCCTCTTTGTATGCGCGCCCTACGTCGATTGGGTAGGCTCGCCGCCGCCTTTTCCCCTCCTCCCTGAGCTCGTTCCTCTCCTCTAGCCGCCTCTGCCACCAGAGCCGAGAGCTCCGGGCCGCCGGCCATGGCGCCACCGTGGCCAGAGCCCAAACCAGCCGCTCCCGCATGCGTCGTCGTTCTCCTCACCTCCCCAGGAGCATGTAGCCACCATCAGCTCCTCCCCACGTGCCCCCTAGCTCCAACCCGAGCATGCCCGAACTCCGGCCGCCGCACTCGTCGTCGTCAGCGCCACTCCGGCCACTCCCAGGCCGCGCCACCATCACGTTTGGATGCGGACGAGCATCCGCATCCTCTAGCTGCGCTCCGCGCGCCAAATGGCGCCCGGTAGGCAAAACCCGCAGCGCACCGCCGCGTCTGGCCTCGCCGGCGTCAAGCCGCCGGCAAGTTTGCCCAGTTGACCAGGGGATTTGACCTCCCCTGGGTCTATGACATGCGGACTCCGCCCGATTAATTAGTCTAGTTTACGTTTAAAACTAATTACTTTAACCTAGGTTAGTGCTAATTAAACTAGGTTAGTTTAGTTAGTCACTGACCAGTGGGTCCCACTGGTCAGGTTTGACCTGGACCGCGCCTGTTGACTTGCTGACATCACACCGACGTCATGCTGACGCAATAAGTCATTTCTGGATTTAGTTTAAATTAGAATAATTAGGAAAATCCAGAAAATGATATAAACTTCTAAAATTCATAGAAATTCAACCGTAGCTCAGAATGAAATAATTTATATATGAAAAATTATAAGAAAAATGCAAGGAATCCATTTATGCCAGCTTCATGCATGAAAAACTAACTTATACATGTTGTGTAAGTGAAAACATAATATGGGCATTTTAAATGCTTCATTTCGAGTTTGCATTTGAATCTTTGATTCAAATGGGCTTCAACCGATTTGGTAGCATCTTGCATTAGCCCAAACACTACCATTTGCACATGTCATGTTCATGCATCATATTGTTGCATTGTTTGTGTATTGATTGCCGGCACCGTTTCTTCTCGATAGGTTCCACTCCGGAAGGTGTTCCCGAGTACCTGTCAGAGGAGCCGTACCCCTTCATCGTTCTATCAGGCAAGCAACCCCCTTGAGCATTTTGATAAATCCCACTCTCTCGCCCCTGCTCCTTATACTGCATTAGGACAACAACGATTCAACTGTTACTTTCTGCTGCGGTAGTTGAACCCATTTCCTCTGCATGACCTGTCATTGCCACAGTAAATAGTTGAAACCCACTAGCATGAGTAGGAGTTTCTTGAGCCTTGATGTGCCTGCTCATCCATGCTTGTTTTCTTTATGTCAGTTATGCTTAGAGTTGTGTCAGGTCGGATTCATCGGGAATGAATCTGAGTGGTGAACATGTCCTACCCATAAAGGCTAAGTGTGTGAACACGTTTTGGTAAAGGTAGCGATGAGAGGCCATGTAGGAGTATATGGTGGGTTGTCTCATTGGAACTGTCCCTAAGCACTGAGTTCTGTGTATGTTATCCAAGTCCAGTTACTACCACACATTGGGTTCCGGTTATCCGGCCCCTCTCGGCTTATTAATCCACTTGATCTCTGTCCAGTAGTTGCAACTAGTTTCTGGTGTTTGTAGGTAGTGCTACTTGTCTACCAGGTGGTATCCGACGGGACGGTCTTGGGAAAGACTAGGCACCATGGCACGGTGTACCAAGTGGCACCCGTATGGTGGGCTTGGGAACCCTGCACACATCGTTTGGGGCCGTACTGGAGACTTCGGCCGGAACTCCTTGCGGATGGAACTTGAATAGGCGATAAACCTGGACGAGAGACTTGTGTGGTTAGTAAGGTCGTGGCCGACACCCTCGCCCGGCTTCCGCTTGAAGGTTGCCGAGGTACATGACGTATACAGGGCGATAAGTGGCGAGAGCGTGTGTGAAGAAGTACACCCCTGCAGGGTTAACCTTATCTATTCGAATAGCCGTTTTCCTCGGATATGGAAACTTGGAGGACTTATGTAGTACATAGACAACTTGAAGTGGATACTCTAAAATCCGCAAGATAAGCATGAGTGCTATGGATGGCCTTCTCATAGGGAGACGGGAACGGATCCGTAGTGGAGTATTGATATGGTGAATATGTGGACTCATGTGCATCTTCTCACCTCAAAGAAGTTTCTAATACTTGTAGTATAGGTTAGCCACTGATTCAAAGCTGGCTTGCTGCTGTTAAGACTCCACCACCCCCTTTGTTGATAATGTTGCATATGTAGATAGTTCTGATGTAAGACTTGCTGAGTACATTCGTACTCACGTTTGCTTATTTATGTTTTGCTGTTGGTTACACTAGTGACTTCGACGAGTAGCTTGTATCCCAGCTACGATCTTGTACCCTTTGGAGGGTCTTGTAGGTAGTCAGGCTTCTCAGCCCTTTTCTTTTATAGTTGTTTGTACTCAGACATGTAATGCTTCCGTTGCTTGTATGCTCTGAATGATGGGTCATGAGACCCCTGTTTGTATTGAATGTTATGTGGCTCTTCCGGACCTTTATATATATATGAGTTTGAGTTATGTTGTGATGCCATGTTGTACAGCACATACTTGCATGTTATGCGTACGTGTAACGTGTATTGCTATGTGTGGATCCGACAATCTAATTGTTTATCCTTGGTAGCCTCTCTTATGGGGAAATGTAGTCTAGTGCTTCCACTGAGCCTTGGTAGTCCGCTACAGCCCAGTTTACCGGAGTCCTGTTAGCCCAGCACTACTACTCCGGAACACTTAGACTGGCTGGCATGTGATTCACTTTGTTCCTGTGTCTGTCCCTTCGGGGAAATGTCACGCGGAGACATTTGGAGTCTTGTTAGCCTGCTACAGCCCGGGTTCCCGGAGTCCTGTTAGTCCAGTTGCTACAGCCCGGATTCATACGATGTTGACCGACATGCTCGAGGTTGATTCATGTATGCATGTCCCTGTAAGTTAGTGCCACTTTGGGTTCACGACTAGTCATATCGGCCCGGGTTCTCTGTCATATGGATGCTAGCGACACTATCATATACGTGAGCCAAAAGGTGCAAACGGTCCCAGGCCATGGTAAGGCGACACCCGTGGGGATACCGTGCGTGAGGCCGCAAGGTGATATGATGTGTTACATGCTAGATCGGTGTGACCTAGGATCGGGGTCCCGACAGGCTGGCCTCCCCTCCCTCCTTTATATACGTGGGGAGGGGGGCACCCTAAAACACACAAGTTGATCAGTTGATCTTTTAGCCGTGTTTGGTGCCCCCCTCCATCATAATCCACATCATCCATATCGTAGCGGTGCTTAGGCGAAGCCCTGCGTCGGTAGCATCATCATCACCGTCATCGCGTCGTCGTGCTGACAGAACTCTCCCTCAAAGCTCTGCTGGATCGGAGTTCGTGGGGCGTCACCGAGTTGAACGTGTGCTGAACTCGGAGGTGCCGTACATTCGGTACTTGGATCGGTCGGATCGTGAAGACGTACGACTACATCAACCGCGTTCTCATAACGCTTCCGCTTAGGGTCTACGAGGGTACGTGGATGAAGCTCTCCCCTCTCGCTGCTATGCATCACCATGATCTTGCGTGTGCGTAGAATTTTTTTTGAAATTACTACATTCCCCAACAACTTGGATATTAAAATTTTTTTTGACTCAAAGACAAGCTTGTAGCCATTTCTACACAGAAGAGATCCGCTAACAAGATTTTTATTGATGGAAGGGACATAATGCATGTTCTCCAGCCGCACGATCTTCCCCGAAATAAACTTCAGATCGACCGTGCCAACACCACGAACAGAAGCACTTGAACCGTTGCCCGTCAGCACAATGGAAGTCCCTCGGTCTGATAAGACAAAAACATGGAAATATCGTCGCATACATGCACATTAGCACCCGTGTCAATCAACCAATCAGGAGAATGACATACTGAAAGAATAGTGGAAAATATACCATACCCAATATCTTTCATGTCAGTTCTTGCCGCCTTACCCAAGATGACGCTTGTCATAACGATTAGGGCAACTATGAGCCCAATGGTCAGGATCTCCGCACACATGACAAACACCTTTCTTCTTGTATTCTTCTTCTTGAAGTTGGTGTGCTGTACAGCCTTGTTCTTCCCATCAAATTTTTCTTTACCATCAATCTTGCCCTTGTTCTTGAACTTGTGGGGCTGGAAGTTTTTCTTTTGTACCAGATTGGCACTAGAACCTCCCTCAATACCTCGAGCACGGTTGTCATTTGCTCTCGCCTTTTCTTCCACATCAAGAGTACCAATGAGATCCAGAACGAAAAACTCCTGCCTCTTATGCTTCAGTAAGGTAGCAAAGTTCCTCCACGAAGGAGGAAACTTAGTGATGATACCTCCAGCAACAAACTTGTCCGGTAGCATATAATTGAAGTGCTCAAGTTCTCTAGCAAATGACTGTATCTCATGAGCTTGCTCAACCACGGAGCGCTCTTTAGGCATTCTGTAATCATAGAATTGCTCCATGATGTACAGCTCGGTGCCAGCATCCGAGACCCCAAACTTGGCCTCGAGTGCGTCCCACATATCTTTTCCATTATCAATTGACGCATAAGCATCAACTATGTTCTCACCAAGAACACTCAAGAGAGCAGCCTTAAACAGGGTATCCATTTTCTGAAAAGTGTGTTCCTGTTGAGCATCATACTCTCCTTCAGGTTTGCCAAGAGTGCCGTCATAGCAACTCATGGTTTGAAACCATAAGACTGCTCTCACACGCCACCTCTTATAGTGGATACCCTCAAATGTAGGAGGTCTTATGAAAGCAGCAAAACCACTTGGTGCCTATAATGAGGTTTTTGGATTGTTGGAAATATGAGCAATTTACCATATGATTTTATTAATAGAAATACTAGATAAAGCATGACTAAAATAGCAGAGATAAAGCAAGTCATGCAATCTGACAAAGAGAAGAAAAATAACATATGCAAATATGTACTAGACCGAACATATCTAGAGCAGACAATAGAGCAAGTTGCATATATGAAATAGAACTTAACATATGTAGGGCAAACACTAGAACAAGGAACTGTGGCAGGACCTCTAACAGAAAGAGTAAGAACACGTACGGGATAGCAGCAGCAGCAGTAGCACTGGACTTGCGGTCGGTGTCCTTGCCAGCCATGTCGTCGAGGAGGTTGTCGACATCGGGGAAGAAGTCCTCAGAGTCTGGGGCATCCGTGATGAAGAAGTTAGTGGTTGCGCGGAGCGCTCCCCAAAAACCTTATCACCCTTCTCCCGTACAGGACTCAAAGATGTGCGGTTTCAGGGACCTTCTGTTCCGACTCGCGGTGCACGCCGCATGCCGGGATGAGGAAGACAACAGCAGCTCAGAGATTGGAACCAGTGGCGAGAAGAAGAAGTTCTGGTGCGTCTCTCTGAGAGGAGCGACCTCCCTTTGATAGGCGCAAGAGTAGGAGGGCTCGGCTCATTCCCGCGGCGCGGCGGCCGGCGGAGGAGGAGCGAGCGTGAATGTCCCTTTTATTCTCATGCTCATACATGTGGGGAAGCATCTTCCCTTATAAGGAGGTCCAACTTCCATTAAACTATGGGACTAAACTTTAGTTCCACCTTTAGATACAATACGGAAGGATTCCTAAACACAGAATAGAGAAGAAAAAACAATACAGAAGGGTTCCTAAACAAGTTTTACTCTAGATACAAGCTTTCCAAAAACAGAGGCAGAACCTATGTTGAGCTGGCCATTCAAGGGAATGCTAAATGCGACACTCCTTTGGTCTCGCAGTAAGTGAGATGTGGCTATAACGCACATATATGGCTTCACGTGAGTTGGATCAAGCGCTCGCCCTTCTATGGTCAGCAAATGGGCCAGGCCCAACTACAAAGTAGCAAGTCGGTCCCAAACATCGCTCAAGTTCCGGTTTTCTTTCTCTTTGTTTTTCATTACTTTTACAGATCCCCAAAATATATAGTTAGAGTGATATTTTATTTTGCTACGCAAATATGTTCAACATGCAGTTGAAAATAGTTATTCTTCGTGTATTTCAAGAAGTTTGTTGCATGTTTACAAATTTACTTCGCCTATTACAAAATGTTGATTGTGAATTTCGAAAAAAAATCAACTTGTATTTTCAAGAAATTCATCTCATACCTAAAAAATATTCACATTTTTAAAGTGTTTATTGAATTCAAGAAAATGTTCAACATGTATTTAAAAATGGTTATCATGTATTAAAAAATTCATCAGGTATTTTCAAAATTATTCATAAACATTCGCGTGTGCATGAAATTTTTCTTCCAGATTTTGAAAATGACATAATATTCACAATGAAGTTTTCATTACACGACGAACATTTTCCAAAAGTGATGAACAATTTCTAAATACACATTGAACAATTTCTATACATGATGAACATTGATGGGAAAGGGATAGAACAATTTCTATAGTGAATATTAAGAAATGGTCATTGTGTCTCTACTCCTATAAAAAAAACTCAGTTGGTGATGATGGTGTGTCTGCCGTCTGTCGTTTCTAATCATTAGATCTGCATCTAACGACTGTGAGATAAGTTGTGGTCTTTTCACAATAATAGTCCTCTTCTCTACTCCAATTGGTAGAAAACCCCTTATTATCTTCAAACCAACCACACCCCTCCCTCACCTCATCAAAACAGCTTGAGTAATATATTTTGATTAAAACATAATATATTTTTAATGATATATGTATATCAAAACTAGAGTGTTTTCTTTCAAGCTTGTGGAAAAAAGTATTATTCTACTTTGGATCCGTGCAATGCACAGGCACATTGCTAGTAACTCAAAAAAGGTATGTTAACAAGATTGATCACGTATCTAAAAAATGTTTAATGATTGAAAAAAGTGTTCATCAAGTATCAAGAAGATGTTCCTTCTATATTTAAGATACATTCGTATGTGTATTAAAACATGTTACCATACATGAACTTTTAGAAAGTACATGATCAACATTTTTTTAATACAACAGTAAACATATTTTTAGTATGCTACGAATGTTTTTTAGAATATGACATGAGTCTTTTTTTAATACACAATGAATAATTTCTAAAAATACTATGATTATTCTTGTTATACATGATGAAAACAAGAAGAAAATAAAAAGAACAGGGGAATGACAAAAGAAAAAAGAAACAAAAATATAAGGAAAATAAAGTGAATAAGAAAACAGAAAAGGGATAAAATAAAAACTAATAGAAAATAAAAAAGCAAAAGCGAAATACTTTTTGGGCGGTCGGTTAGCACGCACAAAGAGGGCGCTTATGACTAATAATTGGTTCATCTAACAAAACCCCAAAAAATGTTTTTTGGGCGGTGGATTATAAATAACCGATGTAGGAGAGTGCTATATCCAGCTCGCTCTATCTATGCGTAACTCGAGTCCTCCGATTGGATACATGTTGGTGTGTCCTCCTAACCGGGGATCCGGCTTGCCTTGTACACCGGTTAGTGGGGCATTTCCTATTTGGCGCCCAGAGCCCGTTAGAGTGCAATTTGCAAACGCGCCCAGAGCCCGTTAGAGTCCTCCGATTGGATACATGTTGGTGTGTCCTCCTAACCGGGGATCCGGCTTGCCTTGTACACCGGTTAGTGGGGCATTTCCTATTTGGCGCCCAGAGCCCGTTAGAGTGCAATTTGCAAACGGGCGCCTGCAGCCGAGTTAGCTGGGCTTGGCCCATTTTTTTTTCTTCTTCTGTTTTTCGAGAAAAAAACGAGAAAAGTGCATGAACGAGGGATCGAACCAGAACCTCAACGCCGCAAGCTCTTCGCTCTAGCCACCCTGCCATGACAACTTCTGTTAATATATATTTCAGTCCACTTATTTATTATCCACGTCAGTTTAGTTTTTCCTTTTTATTTTTTATTTTTTCCTCATCCTTTTTCAAATTCTGTGAACTTTTTTCAAAATCAATGAATTCCTTTTCAATTTCGATGAACTTTTTTTCAAATCCAATGAACTTTTTTCAGATTCGGTGAACTATTTTCGAAATCAATGAACCTTTTTTCAAATTTGATGAACTTTTTTCCAAAACAATGAACTTTTTCCCAAAATCTATGATTTTTTCCCAAAACAATGAACTTTTTAAAAATATTGATGAACTTTTTCCAAAACGATGAACTTTTTTCAAATTCGTTGAATTTTTTAAAAAAAATTCATTTAAATTCGTCAACCTTTTTTTAACCTGTGAAATTTTTGTTGTGAATGATTTTTTTAATTCCTGATTTTTCAAAAAACCATACACCTATCTTTTGAACAGTCAACGGTCAACTAGTCACACCGTTCAATTGGTGAACGCAGATCGCAAGGAGATTCGGAGAGAGATGGAACACTTGGATGAGCTTCTGTACAAGGAGGAGATGTTATGACGCCAAAGATCAAGAGTTTGGCTCAAAGAGGGTGACCGGAACACTTAGTTCTTCCACCAGAAAGCTGTTTGGCGTGCTAGGAGAAATAAAATTAAGGGGCTTGTTGACGACATGGGTGTCCTTCATACAGATCAGGAAACAATGCAAGGTATGGCTGTAGACTATTTTAAAGTTCTGTTTGAAGCTGATCCGGGCTTGAATGCTGCAGCTGTGGTCTCCCTGTTTGAGCGTGTGATTACGAACGAGATGAACGACAAATTGTGTGAGCCCTTCTCTGATAAGGAAATTGGGGACGCTATGTTTCAGATTGGGCCATGGAAGGCGCCGGGGCTGGACGGATTTCCGACGCGGTTTTTTCAGAGACATTGGGCAGTTTTGAAGGACGGTATTGTGGCTGCTGTTAGACTGTTTTTTGAGACAGGACATATGCCAGAAGGTGTAAACATGACAACCATTGTGCTAATTCCCAAGGTTGACGCGCCGACCAAACTTAGGAATTCCGGCCCATTAGCCTTTGTAATGTGATATATAAGGTGATTGCAAAATGCTTGGTGAATAGGTTGCGGCAGATTCTTGGAGATATTATATGCCCAGAACAAAGTGCCTTTGTCCCGGGCAGACTTATAACAGATAATGCCTTGATTGCGTTCGAGTGCACACACTACATCAGGCAAGAGAAGGACCCGAACAAAAGTTTCTGTGCATATAAGGTGGATCTATCTAAAGCATATGATCGTGTTGATTGGACTTTCCTGGAGCAAGTGATGCAATAGCTGGGCTTTGCTCACCGGTGGGTGCGATGGATTATGTCGTGTGTCACCTCGGTGTGATATACTGTCAATGTTAATGGAGCCTGCTCAGATTCATTTGCACCGTCGCGAGGGCTACGGCAGGGTGATCCTCTCTCATTGTTCTTATTCTTATTTATTGCTGATGGATTGGCTGCGTTGTTGAAGCAGGGAGCTGAGCAGGGGAGCATCACCCCACTCAAGGTGTGTGCGAGAGCTCTGGGCATATCTCACTTACTCTTTGCAGATGACACACTCCTTTTCTTTCGGGCTACAGAAGAGGAGGCTACTCGAATTAAGGGAGTGCTGGACACCTATGCTAATGCCACAGGACAACTCATCAACCCGGATAAATGCTCGATTCTCTTTGGTGAACGTTGCAGGCAAACAGATAAAGAGCTTGTAGTCCGGGCTCTGCAAGTGAGAAACATCAGCTTTGGGGAGAAAATACTTAGGGCTCCCGACGCCCCACGGCCGTATGAGCAAGGGTCGGTTTAAAAGCATTTTGGAGCGGTTGACCAAACATTTGGTGCTTTGGGCTGACTCTCAGCTAGCTCAAAGTGGAAGGGAAGTACTGATTAAGGTTGTTGCACAAGCCTTGCCAACCTACTTGATGAGTGTGTTCAGACTCCCCGCTTCCATTTGTGATGAACTCACCCGCATGATCACAAGCTATTGGTGGGGTGCGGAGAAGGGGAGACGGAAGACTCACTGGCAAGCTTGGGATGTATTGATCCAACCAAAGTCCCATGGTGGTCTCGGGTTTAAAGATTTCCGCCTATTTAACCAGGCACTCCTTGCGAGGCAGGCTTGGCGCATTCTCACAAAACCTGAGTGCCTCTGTGCACAAGTTCTAAAAGCACGATACTTCCCAACTGGAAATATGGAGGATACAGTTTTTTCAGGTGGTGCTTCGGCGACTTGGTAGGCTATTATGCATGGATTGGAGCTCCTTAAAAAAGGGCTTGTTTGGCGTGTGGGCAATGGTAAAGCCATCCGCATTTGGAGAGACAAATGGATAATGCGGGGTGGCGCTGGGCTGCCGATTACCACCCAAGGTAGATGCAGGCTGCGTCGGGTGGCCGACCTGCTGGATGAGCATGGACAATGGCGTGTGGACGTATTGCAGCAATATTTTCACCATGTTGATGTTGAAGAGATTCTAAAGATCAAAACATCGCGGAGAGCAGGTGATGATGTGCTAGCTTGGGCACCGGAACGAAGCGGTGTCTTCTCGGTTCGGAGTGCGTACCGACTCGCGCTAGATGAACGCCATCGTCCTTCTTCAGTCGCGGTGAGCAGGGCACCGGACAGGCGACGAGCCGTCTGGGCTTTATTATGGAGGTGCCCTGCTCCTCATAAGATGCGTGTATTCGCCTGGCGCCTAATAACCGATTCACTTGTTGGGGAACGTAGTAATTTCAAAATTTTCCTACGCACACGCAAGATCATGGTGATGCATAGCAACGAGAGGGGAGAGTGTTGTCTACGTACCTACGCAGACCGACTGCGGAAGCGTTGACGCAACGTAGAGGAAGTAGTCGTACGTCTTCCCGATCCGACCGATCCAAGCACCGTTACTCCGGCACCTCCGAGTTCTTAGCACACGTACAGCTCGATGACGATCCCCGGGCTCCGATCCAGCAAAGCGTCGGGGAGGAGTTCCGTCAGCACGACGGCGTGGTGACGATCTTGATGTTCTTCTGTCGCAGGGCTTCACCTAAGCACCGCTACAATATGATCGAGGTGGAATATGGTGGCAGGGGGCACCGCACACGGCTAAGGAATGATCTCAAGGATCAACTTGTGTCCCTTAGGGTGCCCCCTGCCTCCGTATATAAAGGAGCCAAGGGGAAGGGGGTAGCCGGCCAAGGAGGGCGCACCAAGGGAGTCCTACTCCCTCTGGGAGTAGGATTCCCCCCCCCCTCCCCCAATCCTAGTTGGAATAGGATTCCTCGAGGGGGGAAAGAGAGAGAGGGGGCCGGCCACCTCTCCTTGTCCTAATAGGACTAGGGAAGGGCGGAGGCGCACGGCCCACCTTGGGCTGCCCCTTTCTCCTTTCCACTAAAGCCCAATAAGGCCCATATAGCTCCCGGGGGGGTTCCAGTAACCTCCCGGTACTCCGGTAAAATCCCGATTTTACCCGGAACACTTCCGATATCCAAACATAGGCTTCCAATATATCAATCTTTATGTATCGACCATTTCGAGACTCCTCGTCATGTCCATGATCACATCTGGGACTCCGAACAATCTTTGGTACATCAAAATGCATAAACTCAAAATAACTGTCATCGTAACGTTAAGCGTGCGGACCCTACGGTTCGAGAACAATGTAGACATGACCGAGACACGTCTCCGGTCAATAACCAATAGCGGGACCTGGATGCCCATATTGGCTCCTACATATTCTACGAAGATCTTTATCGGTCAGACCGCATAACAACATACGTTGTTCCCTTTGTCATCGGTATGTTACTTGCCCGAGATTCAATCGTCGGTATCCAATACCTAGTTCAATCTCGTTACCGGCAAGTCTCTTTACTCGTTCCGTAATACATCATCTCGAAACAAACTCATTGGCTGCAATGCTTGCAAGGCTTATGTGATGTGCATTACCGAGAGGGCCCAGAGATACCTCTCCGACAATCGGAGTGACAAATCCTAATCTCGAAATACGCCAACCCAACATCTACCTTTGGAGACACCTGTAGAGCTCCTTTATAATCACCCAGTTACGTTGTGACGTTTGGTAGCACACAAAGTGTTCCTCCGGTAAACGGGAGTTGCATAATCTCATAGTCATATGAACATGTATAAGTCATGAAGAAAGCAATAGCAACATACTAAACGATCGGGTGCTAAGCTAATGAAATGGGTCATGTCAATCAGATCATTCAACTAATGATGTGACCTCGTTAATCAAATAACAACACCTTGTTCATGGTTAGGAAACATAACCATCTTTGATTAACGAGCTAGTCAAGTAGAGGCATACTAGTGACACTAAGTTTGTCTATGTATTCACACATGTATTATGTTTCCGGTTAATACAATTCTAGCATGAATAATAAACATTTATCATGATATACGGAAATAAATAATAACTTTATTATTGCCTCTAGGGCATATTTCCTTCAGTCTCCCACTTGCACTAGAGTCAATAATCTAGATTACACAGTAATGATTCTAACACCCATGGAGCCTTGGTGTTGATCATGTTTTGCTCGTGGAAGAGGCTTAGTCAACGGGTCTGCAACATTCAGATCCGTATGTATCTTGCAAATCTCTATGTCTCCCACCTGGACTAGATCCCGGATGGAATTGAAGCATCTCTTGATGTGCTTGGTCCTCTTGTGAAATCTGGATTCCTTTGCCAAGGCAATTGCACCAGTATTGTCACAAAAGATTTTCATTGGACCCGATGCACTAGGTATGACACCTAGATCGGATATGAACTTCTTCATCCAGACTCCTTCATTCGCTGCTTCCGAAGCAGCTATGTACTCCGCTTCACATGTAGATCCCGCTACGACGCTTTGTTTAGAACTGCACTAACTGACAGCTCCACCGTTTAATGTAAACACGTATCCGGTTTGTGATTTAGAATCGTCCGGATCAGTGTCAAAGCTTGCATCAACGTAACCTTTTACGGTGAGCTCTTTGTCACCTCCATATACGAGAAACATATCCTTAGTCCTTTTCAGGTATTTCAGGATGTTCTTGACCGCTGTCCAGTGATCCACTGTTGGATTACTTTGGTACCTCCCTGCTAAACTTATAGCAAGGCACACATTAGGTCTGGTACACAGCATTGCATACATGATAGAGCCTATGGCTGAAGCATAGGGAACATCTTTCATTTTCTCTCTATCTTCTGTAGTGGTCGGGCATTGAGTCTTACTCAACTTCACACCTTGAACACAGGCAAGAACCCTTTCTTTGCTTGATCCATTTTGAACTTCTTCAAAACTTTGTCAAGGTATGTGCTTTGTGAAAGTCCAATTAAGCGTCGTGATCTATCTCTATAGATCTTAATGCCTAATATGTAAGCAGCTTCACCGAGGTCTTTCATTGAAAAACTCTTATTCAAGTATCCCTTTATGCTATCCAGAAATTCTATATCATTTCCAATTAGTAATATGTCATCCACATATAATATCAGAAATGCTATAGAGTTCCCACTCACTTTCTTGTAAATACAGGCTTCTCCAAAAGTCTGTATAAAACCAAATGCTTTGATCATACTATCAAAACGTTTATTCCAACTCCGAGAGGCTTGCACCAGTCCATAAATGGATCGCTGGAGCTTGCATACTTTGTTAGCTCCCTTTGGATCGACAAAACCTTCTGGTTGCATCATATACAACTCTTCTTCCAGAAATCCATTCAGGAATGCAGTTTTGACATCGATCTGCCAAATTTCATAATCATAAAATACGGCAATTGCTAACATGATTCGGACAGACTTAAGCATCGCTACGGGTGAGAAGGTCTCATCGTAGTCAATCCCTTGAACTTGTCGAAAACCTTTTGCGACAAGTCGAGCTTTGTAGACAGTAACATTACCATCAGCGTCAGTCTTCTTCTTGAAGATCCATTTATTCTCAATTGCTTGCCGATCATCAGGCAAGTCAACCAAAGTCCATACTTTGTTCTCATACATGGATCCCATCTCAGATTTCATGGCTTCAAGCCATTTTGCGGAATCTGGGCTCACCATCGCTTCTTCATAGTTCGTAGGTTCATCATGATCTAGTAGCATGACTTCCAGAACAGGATTACCGTACCACTCTGGTGCGGATCTCACTCTGGTTGATCTACGAGGTTCAGTAGTATCTTGATCTAAAGTTTCATGATCATCATCATTAGCTTCCTCACTAATTGGTGTAGGTGTCACTGAAACAGTTTTCTGTGAAGTGCTAATTTCCAATAAGGGAGCAGGTACAGTTACCTCGTCAAGTTCTACTTTCCTCCCACTCACTTCTTTCGAGAGAAACTCCTTCTCTAGAAAGGATCCATTCTTAGCAACGAATGTCTTGCCTTCGGATCTGTGATAGAAGGTGTACCCAACAGTCTCCTTTGGGTATCCTATGAAGACACATTTCTCCGATTTGGGTTCGAGCTTATCAGGTTGAAGCTTTTTCACATAAGCATCGCAGCCCCAAACTTTAAGAAATGACAACTTTGGTTTCTTGCCAAACCACAGTTCATAAGGCGTCGTCTCAACGGATTTTGATGGTGTCCTATTTAACGTGAATGCGGCCGTCTCTAAAGCATAACCCCAAAACGATAGCGGTAAATCAGTAAGAGACATCATAGATCGCACCATATCTAGTAAAGTACGATTACGACGTTCGGAAACACCATTGCGCTGTGGTGTTCCAGGTGGCGTGAGTTGCGAAACTATTCCATAATTTTTCAAATGTACACCAAACTCGTAACTCAAATATTCTCCTCCACAATCAGATCGTAGAAACTTTATTTTCTTGTTACGATGATTTTCAACTTCACTCTGAAATTCTTTGAACTTTTCAAATGTTTCAGACTTATGTTTCATTAAGTAGATATACCCATATCTGCTTAAGTCATCTGTGAAGGTGAGAAAATAACGATATCCGCCACGAGCCTCAATATTCATCGGACCACATACATCTGTATGTATGATCTCCAACAAATCTGTTGCTCTCTCCATAGTACCGGAGAACGGTGTTTTAGTCATCTTGCCCATGAGGCACGGTTCGCAAGTACCAAGTGATTCATAATCAAGTGGTTCCAAAAGTCCATCAGTATGGAGTTTCTTCATGCGCTTTATACCGATATGACCTAAACGGCAGTGCCACAAATAAGTTGCACTGTCATTATCAACTCTGCATCTTTTGGCTTCAACATTATGAATATGTGTGTTACTACTATCGAGAATCATCAAAAATAGACCACTTCTCAAAAGTGCATGACCATAAAAGATATTACTCATATAAATAGAACAACCATTATTCTCTGATTTAAATGAATAACCGTCTCGCATCAAACAAGATCTAGATATAATGTTCATGCTCAACGCTGGCACCAAATAACAATTATTTAGGTCTAATATTAATCCCGAAGGTAGATGTAGAGGTAGCGTGCCGACCGCGATCACATCGACTTTGGAACCATTTCCCACGCGCATCGTCACCTCATCCTTTGCCAGTGTTCGCTTAATCCGTAGTCCCTGTTTCGAGTTGCAAATATTAGCAACAGAACCAGTATCAAATACCCAGGTGCTACTGCGAGCTCTAGTAAGGTACACGTCAATAACATGTATATCACATATACCTTTGTTCACCTTGCCATCCTTCTTATCCGCCAAATACTTGGGGCAGTTCCGCTTCCAGTGACCAGTCTGCTTGCAGTAGAAGCACTCAGTTTCAGGCTTAGGTCCAGACTTGGATTTCTTCTCCTGAGCAGCAACTAGCTTGCCGTTCTTCTTGAAGTTCCCCTTCTTCTTCCCTTTGCCCTTTTTCTTGAAACTAGTGGTCTTGTTAACCATCAACACTTGATGCTCCTTCTTGATTTCTACCTCCGCAGCTTTCAGCATTGCGAAGAGCTCGGGAATAGTCTTGTTCATCCCTTGCATATTATAGTTCATCACGAAGCTCTTGTAGCTTGGTGGCAGTGATTGGAGAATTCTGTCAATGACGCAATCATCTGGAAGATTAACTCCCATCTGAATCAAGTGATTATTATACCCAGACATTTTGAGTATATGCTCACTAACAGAACTGTTCTCCTCCATCTTGCAGCTATAGAACTTATTGGAGACTTCATATCTCTCAATCTGGGCATTTGCTTGAAATATTAACTTCAACTCCTGGAACATCTCATATGCTCCATGACGTTCAAAACGTTGTTGAAGTCCCGATTCTAAGCCGTAAAGCATGGCACACTGAACTATCGAGTAGTCATCAGCTTTGCTCTGCCAGACGTTCATAACATCTGGTGTTGCTCCAGCAGCAGGCCTGGCACCCAGCGGTGCTTCCAGGACGTAATTCTTCTGAGCAACAATGAGGATAATCCTCAAGTTACGGACCCAGTCCGTGTAATTGCTACCATCATATTTCAACTTTGCTTTCTCAAGGAATGCATTAAAATTCAACGGAACAACAGCACGAGCCATCTATCTACGATCAACATAAACAAGCAAGATACTATCAGGTACTAAGTTCATGATAAGTTTAAGTTCAATTAATCAAATTACTTAAGAACTCCCACTTAGATAGACATCCCTCTAATCCTCTAAGTGATCACGTGATCCAAATCAACTAAACCATAACCGATCATCACGTGAGATGGAGTAGTTTTCAATGGTGAACATCATTATGTTGATCATATCTACTATATGATTCACGCTCGACCTTTCGGTCTCTGTGTTCCGAGGCCATATCTGCATATGCTAGGCTCGTCAAGTTTAACCTGAGTATTCTGCATGTGCAAAACTGGCTTGCACCCGTTGTAGATGGACGTAGAGCTTATCACACCCGATCATCACGTGGTGTCTGGGCATGACGAACTTTGGCAACGGTGCATACTCAGGGAGAACACTTCTTGATAATTTAGTGAGAGATCATCTTATAATGCTACCGTCAATCAAAGTAAGATAAGATGCATAAAAAGATAAACATCACATGCAATCAATATAAGTGATATGATATGGCCATCATCATCTTGTGCTTGTGATCTCCATCTCCGGAGCACCATCATGATCACCATCGTCACCGGCGCGACACCTTGATCTCCATCGTAGCATCGTTGTCGTCTCGCCAATCTTATGCTTCCACGACTATCGCTACCGCTTAGTGATAAAGTAAAGCATTACATCGCGATTGCATTGCATACAATAAAGCGACAACCATATGGCTCCTTCCAGTTGCCGATAACTCGGTTACAAAACATGATCATCTCATACAATAAAATTCATCATCATGCCTTGACCATATCACATCACAACATGCCCTGCAAAAACAAGTTAGACGTCCTCTACTTTGTTGTTGCAAGTTTTACGTGGCTGCTACGGGCTTAAGCAAGAACCAATCTCACCTACGCATCAAAACCACAACGATAGTTTGTCAAATAGACTCCGTTTTGACTTTCGCAAGGACCGGGCGTAGCCACACTCGGTTCAACTAAAGTTGGAGAGACTGTCGCCCGCAAGCCACCTATGTGCAAAGCACGTCGGGAGAACCGGTCTCGCGTAAGCGTACGCGTAATGTCGGTCCGGGTCGTCTCGTCCAACAATACCGCCGAACCAAAGTATGACATGCTGGTAGGCAGTATGACTTATATCGCCCACAACCCACTTGTGTTCTACTCGTGCATATAACATCAAACCATAAAACCTAGGCTCGGATGCCACTGTTGGGGAACGTAGTAATTTCAAAATTTTCCTACGCACACGCAAGATCATGGTGATGCATAGCAACAAGAGGGGAGAGTGTTGTCTACGTACCTACGCAGACCGACTGCGGAAGCGTTGACGCAACATAGAGGAAGTAGTCGTACGTCTTCCCGATCCGACCGATCCAAGCACCGTTACTCCGGCACCTCCGAGTTCTTAGCACATGTACAGCTCGATGACGATCCCCGGGCTCCAATCCAGGAAAGCGTCGGGGAGGAGTTCCGTCAGCACGACGGCGTGGTGACGATCTTGATGTTCTACTATCGCAGGGCTTCGCCTAAGCACCGCTACAATATGATCGAGGTGGAATATGGTGGCAGGGGGCACCACACACGGCTAAGGAACGATCTCAAGGATCAACTTGTGTCCCTTAGGGTGCCCCCCTGCCTCCGTATATAAAGGAGCCAAGGGGAAGGGGGCGGCCGGCCAAGGAGGGCGCGCCAAGGGAGTCCTACTCCCTCTGGGAGTAGGATCCCCCCCCCAATCCTAGTTGGAATAGGATTCCTCGAGGGGGGAAAGAGAGAGAGGGGGCCGGCCACCTCTCCTTGTCCTAATAGGACTAGGGGAGGGGGGAGGCGCGCGGCCCACCTTGGGCTGCCCCTTTCTCCTTTCCACTAAAGCCCACTAAGGCCCATATAGCTCCCGGGGGGGTTCCGGTAACCTCCCGGTACTCCGGTAAAATCCCGATTTCACCCGGAACACTTCCGATATCTAAACATAGGCTTCCAATATATCAATCTTTATGTCTCGACCATTTCGAGACTCCTCGTCATGTCCATGATCACATTCGAGACTCCGAACAATCTTCGGTACATCAAAATGCATAAACTCATAATAACTGTCATCGTAACGTTAAGCGTGCGGACCCTACGGTTCGAGAACAATGTAGACATGACTAAGACACGTCTCCGGTCAATAACCAATAGCGGGACCTGGATGCCCATATTGGCTCCTAGATATTCTACGAAGATCTTTATCGGTCAGACCGCATAACAACATACGTTGTTCCCTTTGTCATCAGTATGTTACTTGCCTGAGATTCGATTGTCGGTATCCAATACCTAGTTCAATCTCGTTACCGGCAAGTCTCTTTACTCGTTCCGTAATACATCATCTAGCAACTTACTCATTGGCTGCAATGCTTGCAAGGCTTATGCGATGTGCATTACCGAGAGGGCCCAGAGATACCTCTCCGACAATCGGAGTGACAAATCCTAATCTCGAAATACGCCAACCCAACATCTACCTTTGGAGACACCTGTAGAGCTCCTTTATAATCACCCAGTTACGTTGTGACGTTTGGTAGCGCACAAAGTGTTCCTCCGGTAAACGGGAGTTGCATAATCTCATAGTCATATGAACATGTATAAGTCATGAAGAAAGCAATAGCAACATATTAAACGATCGGGTGCTAAGCTAATGAAATGGGTCATGTCAATCAGATCATTCAACTAATGATGTGACCTCGTTAATCAAATAACAACACCTTGTTCATGGTTAGGAAACATAATCATCTTTGATTAACGAGCTAGTCAAGTAGAGGCATACTAGTGACACTAAGTTTGTCTATGTATTCACACATGTATTATGTTTCCGGTTAATACAATTCTAGCATGAATAATAAACATTTATCATGATATACGGAAATAAATAATAACTTTATTATTGCCTCTAGGGCATATTTCCTTCAGTCTTCCACTTGCACTAGAGTCAATAATCTAGATTACACAGTAATGATTCTAACACCCATGGAGCCTTGGTGTTGATCATGTTTTGCTCGTGGAAGAGGCTTAGTCAACGGGTCTGCAACATTCAGATCCGTATGTATCTTGCAAATTTCCTTCATCACTTGCCACGTGGGTGAATAAAAAACGACGAAATCTGGAGGTGACTGACTTATGCCCACTCTGTGCTTCCGAGCCGGAGGATACGTTCCACACTTTTTGCAGATGTCCTCGTGCTGTGTCCTTGTGGCAAGCAATGGCGACACACTCGAACCTCCCAGCTGTGAACAAGATGGTGCGAACTAGGCCTGAATGGCTGCTACAGATCCTCGGCGAAATCTCGGAGATGGGGAGGCTGCAACTGCTCATGACGCTGTGGCGCGTATGGCATGTAAGAAACGAGATTGTTCACGATAAACGGCCGCCAGAAGTAGAGTCCTCGAGACGTTTTCTGCTGAGCTATGTCAATTCCTTGGAAGCAGTCCGGCTACACCCCCATGCTGATCACGTTAAAGGCAAAATGGTGATTGGTGGGGAGCATTCTAGAGGCTCGTCATCAACTGTGGTTCAGCCCAAAGAGCCAGGACTCCGGTGGGCGCTGCCGCCGGCGGGATGGATGGCACTGAGCGTTGACGGCTCATTCTGCGTGCACGATGAGACGGCAGGTGCTGATATGGTCTTACGGGATGCTGCAGGAGCGATCATATATATTCTCTTCTTGCAGAGAGCTGCGGTCCTGTACGTCGCCGCTCGAAGCAGAACTTGAAGCATGCAGGGAGGGGATCCAGCTTGCGCTCCAATGGACAACGTTGCCAATTGTAGTAGAGATGGACAGCCTGGAGGCCACACAGCTCGTCCAAGACAAGAGCTTAGACAGATCAGCGAATGCTGTGCTGATAGAAGAAATCAAGACTAGTCTTCAATCTGGAAGGGA
The DNA here is from genome assembly GCF_002162155.2 of Triticum dicoccoides. NCBI lineage: Eukaryota > Viridiplantae > Streptophyta > Magnoliopsida > Poales > Poaceae > Triticum > Triticum dicoccoides. Next base: position 76,367,853 of record NC_041392.1, read on the forward strand.
GTTCTTAATCAAGCACATTAGACGTGAGCAAAATAATGTAAGCCACTACATGGCTAACTTTGGCAGGAGAGAAAGACGTACTGCCGTTTGGCTTAAATCTGGACCTGGAGATGTACTGAACATTTGTAAGGCAGATGTACCTGCTGCTTGATTAATATATAACTCATTTTCCACCGCAAAAAAAAAGAACATTGTTTCTCAAATTAGTGAACTTGTGCGCCATAGTTTTTGAGAAATGCGCGCATGTTTTGATCACTAGCACCCGAGTGATACAGTGGTAGCTAGTATTGTCGTGGCGTGAGTTCGATCCCTGGCGACGCCTGCTTTTTCTGTATGTTTTTGCGCTACAGTAATTCGGTGCGTTACGTGTTCATGGGCCGGCCCAGTAGATTCTCCTGTGAGCGCCAGTTTCGCTTCGCGGCGCTTAAGGCGCTGACTAGGACCTCCCAGATAGCACCCATGCAACCTGGTTTATCTCATCGTAGCATAAATGGGCCGGCCCGCCAAGCATGCAACCGATCTCTCTCATCCAGGCAGCACCTGGTTCATCTCGGTTAACCAGTAAATTTTGTACTTTTAAAAAAGGGGAAAAATTCCCAATAGGTTTGCAAATTTAAAAAAAATCAAGACTGGACCTATTTTGAAAACAATTTCACAAATATTCATTGATTTAATAACATGTTTGGGAATTTGATGAACTTCTTTACAAAACTGAACCTATTTTGAAAACAATTTCACAAATTTAATAAAGGTTTGTCTATTTTGAAAAAATTTACAAACCTAAAAAAAGAGAAAAAGAAAAAATAAACAGAAATAATAAAAAAGTAAAAAAATAGGAAAATAAAAAACCCAGGTGAAAAACAAAGAAAAAATCCGGACGGGAAGAATATTGGTCAACCCGCTACTAAACCTATAAGGGCGGCGTGGTGGGTGTGCGCTTGTACGAAATTTCATTTAAGCGGCCATGTGACGCCTGAGGCTAGTCACTAATGGTCAGGCTACTCTGGTGTGTTCAGTTGATGTGTGTTTGCTTTGTTTTTTCCTCTTCAGTTTTTGTCGTCGGGTTTTTTGTGAAAAAGACATTTGTCATATTTTTTAAGCGATCCACAATTAAAATACTATATAAAAATACAAGTAACTTAAAAAATAGTAAGTGTGTATTTTGCAAAAAAATATCAGTGTCTACTAGAAAAAAGTTTGCTAAATATTAAAATAAATTTATATCAAAAGGTTCAGTATGTATTCGAAAATTATGTTCACCGTACATTGAAAAAATTGACAATACATAAAAAAATCCAGTGTGTATTTCAAAAAATGTATCCATACACTGAAAAAAAATCCAGTGTGTATTTGAAAAGTATTCGCCGCTTATTGGGAAAATGTTGAAAAATAAAAAACAAATCTAAGAAAAACCAAATCTGGAGGAGAAACATAAAAGACCATAAAATAAAAAACAGAAAAAAAAACCCGCAATAGCAACCACACGCAAACAAAGGCCAGTTCACCTCACTCTGCTGCAAGCATGGCCTCGCCTTGTTGACGCTTGCAGGCGTCAACTAGGATTTGCTTTTACTCAAAAAAAAAGTAGGATTTGCCATGCAACCCACTTTTTTAGGTCAAAAAACACCATAGCGGAGGTACGCCCCCGCCTATGGTGCAATCTAAGTGGCCGGCCCCATAGAGTTAGTCTAGCAGTCTTGTTTGTTTTTTTATGTATTGTTCTTTTTCACATTTTTCGTTTATTTTTATATTTTTAGAGAATCTAAAAACACATATTCCCAGAAAAGAATTTACTTAATTTACTTAAAATATTTTAAAACAATTAATGAAAATATGAAAACTGTTAACCCATTATTAAAAGCTTATTGGCCTAATATTAAAACAATAGTTGAGAGCATTCAAATAAAAATGTTTGCGAGATTCATAAAACGTCACCTGTTTTGAAAAAAAGGACGTGACATTTTTGGAAAATTTACAATGTAAAAAAAGTTTGCATAGTTCAAAAAAAAGGTTTCATATCATCCAAAAACACTTATGTTGAGTTTTAACATATATTTAAGAGTTAAAACAATTAATATGTTTGTCACATGTAAATAACTATACTCTATCTGTAAACTAATATAAGATCTTTTATTAATTATCTTATATGAGTTTACACAGGGAGTACAATATAAACAAATGTTCAAATAGATTAAGAAAATGTTTTATATCATTCCTGAAAAGAATGTATCTGAAGTATTTTAACACATGTTAACAAATGTTAACAATGTATATGAAAAACGTTAAAATTCTATAAAAAATTTAGATGTATACCAAACATGTATAATGTATAGGAATATATATAGACATCATATTAGAAAAAAAATAAGTTGAACATGTATAAATAAAATATTTCTGATACATGCGCAAAATGTAGAATGTGTATAAAAATGTGGACATGTACTAAAAATAGAAAAAAGGAGAAATAAAATAAGAAACAGAAGAAACCTACAAAAACTGGTAAAGAAACAACGAAAACTAAAGAAAATAAGAAAAGAGAAAACCAAAGAAAGACAAACGAAAACCAATGTAACACAGTGTAAACCTAATAAGAAAGTCATTGAGAGAAAATCTCACGTGATAGATAAAATATTGGGCCGGCCCATTAGATCTGAAGCTATGTATCGAAGTAAGCAAGACTTATCTCCCGCGATGATACCTTGGCCAGCATAGGGGCGGTTCGATCGATCTAGAGTAGCTCATAGCCGACGCACTCCCTGACAGGGTCCCACCCAGATATGTGGGGTTTTGGGTGTATAAAAGCGTTCGTCAGATTGCTTGTGTACCGCAGTTTCGCCGGATCTCCTTCGACGTGAGCTGTGGTGCATCACCCCCGGACGGAATGTACACACTGAAAATTGTCTGTGAACATTTTTTTAGGGATCCCATACTTTATTAATTTGGAAAAATAATCAAACGGATACAAAGGGGTCATAGGGGAAATAAGCCACAAGTGGCAACCTGTGCAAGCGAGGCAGAAAATTTTACAAGATTATGAGCCTCCTGAATCGAAGCACGATCTTCGAATGTAAAATCACAACTAGCAAAAAAGTGCTCTCCTATTATTTATCTTCTTGACGACTGTGATACGAGGGCCTCCTACCCCTTTTCTGATGTCATTCATAATTGTTCTGCAGTCACTAGCAATTACCAAGCGATCCAAAGATAGGTCAGCCGCAAGTGCGAAAGCCCGCCGGCACACAATTATCTATGAACATGTGTGGGCACGTCTTCGTTTCTCTAATAGCGAGCCCGAGGTATGCCCTGCCTTAGCCTTAGGGGACACTCTATGTGGGCCGCCCTAGTAGAGTTAGTTCAACCATTTTGTTTCTTCTTATATATTATCTTTTTTCCTTTTTAGTTTTTTATATTTTATGAGATTCTAAATACATATATTACAAAAATATTAATTTAGTTAATGTATTTAAAAATTTGTAAATGTATACGGCTAGTATGAAAAATGTTAACACAGTATTTAAACTTCGTTAGCTTAATATTATAAAACAATTGAGACCATTCAAATGATATGCTTGCGAGATTTATAAAATTTCCACTTGTTTTGAGAAATGTATGTGACATAAAAAAGATTATACAATTTAAAACAATGGTCTTGGAATTCAAAAAAAGGTTTCCTACCATTCAGGAAAATGTACATTAAATTTTTTGAAATATGTTTATGAGTTATTATAATATGTTTGTGACATGTAAAAAACTATACAACATCAAAAATGTTCACATAGTTTTAAGAAGAATTACTTTGTATCACTTAAGAAAAAGAATGTTTCAGTCTGTATTTGAAAATTGTTTAACACATATTTAAAAAAATCAATCATGAATTTCGAAAATGTTAAACTTGTACAAAAAATGTTTTAGATGTAAACCAACAATGTACAATGTGTATGAAAAAATAGATATCCAAATATATATTTGAAATAAATGTTAATCATGTATTTGAAAATGTTAGACATGTATAAATAAAATGTTTCTGTTATGTAATAAAATTCTAGATATGTACTGAAAAATAAAAATAAGAAAAAAACCGAAGAAACCTATGAAATCTGAAGAAAGTAAGAAACCAAAAAAACCAGAGAAAACAGATGAAAACCTATGTAACATAGTGAAAACCTGATAAGAAAATCAGAGAGAGAAAAACTCGCGCGATAGATAAAATACTGGGCCGGCCCAGTAGTGACAAAGTTACGTCTCGCAATAAGCGATATTCTTACCTCCCGCGACGATACCTGGGCCAGCATATCTTTAGCTGGGCCTAACTGGTGTATGCACGAGACCGACCAGTGCGCGACGTGGTCAGCGTGAGCACCGCGCACGGACGCACCGCCCCCGAGCGCACGAGCCGTCTTCTGATCCCGCGAGCACACGCCGCGATCTCGACTCAAGCAAGGCAGCGAGACGAGACCAAACCATGGCGGCCAACCACCACCTCCGCCGCCTCGCCTCCGCGTCCGCCCCCGCTCTCTCCCGCCTCTCCAAACCCCCTGCTTCGCCGCTCCTCCGCCCCGCGTTCTCCAGCTCCGCCTCCCCCGCGGATCAGCTGGCGGCGGCGGGGGCCGCTGCAGCCGAGAAGGGCGAGGCCCAGGGCGCCGTGAAGGAGGCGGGCGGGGCGCAGGGCGCTGATGCTGGCGCGAGGAAGGCGGGGGAGGAGGAGGAGGATGACGGCGGCCTGGACATAAACGAGGCCACGGGCGAGATCGGCGGCCCGCACGGGCCGGAGCCCACCCGCTACGGCGACTGGGAGCGCGGCGGCCGCTGCTCCGACTTCTGAGCAACCGCTACCAACTGGGAGGGTAAAAACTTGCTCTCCGATTCGTTCTAAGTTGTAATCACAAGGATATGGCATGGCATGGCATGGTGATTCTGTTTTACTCTGTTGGGGGAATAAATCTTGTTGTTATACTGAACATGGTTCTGAAGTTTCAGAGTACTGTACCATCTTAGCATGTATCTAAGCTTTCTAAGTTCTCTGTATGAATTCTGTTGAGTGGTAACTGATTGTTTGTTTAGTTTGATTTTCCCCCTTAAGCTCCATGATGAAATTGAATTAGTATGATTGATTCACAGCAATGCCACATCGCGAGTCCTTGCAATTTCACATGAGCGAGTGATTCCTTGGTACCTACCGAGGTTACCCGTAGCAGGTGTATACGGTATTACGTGCTTCTTGTGCTTCCTTCCTAAAACTTGGTGTCTCCTTAGCTAGCGCTTCTGGTTATGTTGTCCCCAAGTTTTTTTTTAGCCTTGGAGAAATTGATCAGGCTGGACAGGAAGTTGAAACTTGGGTTGGGGTGACGGGCGGTTGTTGCTGGAATTTGGCATGCTTCAAGTTTTGGGGTGGAAATCAGAGTGAACACCAAGTAGGAGAGCGTTGGTGATCTGATGTTGCTATTGAAGCCAGGCATCTACTGGGATTGCCGGTTGCAGTGAAATACATTTTGTTTATCATGATGACACTTTCTATATAGGATGATTTAATATGAAACGACAGTAACCTGAAACTTCAGATAACAACAGTAACCTGAAACTTCAGATAACAGCAGTAACCTGAAACTTCAGATAACAGCAGTAACCTTGAGCCATCTTATTTTCAGAACTACCTTGGGCCATCTTAAATAAAAATAAATATCTCTAGTAGAACGGTATTGAATTTATATCTAGCCTTCATGGGTAAAATATTTTGCTCTGTTTGCCTTGAGCTTGCCATATGATCAGATAGGACACATTTATTTAAGTGGGGTATATGAAATTTCTGAATACTTACGATTTATGGTCTCAGTTCAGAAGATAATTTCTGAACGCTTCTCATGGTTGCTTCCTAAACCTTGGTGTCTCCCTGACTAGCATTTCTGGTTATGTTGCTCTCAGTTGTTTTTACTTTTTAGCCTTCGAGAAATTGGTCAGGCAGGAGAGGAAGTTGGAACTTTGATGGGGTGACTAGCTGTTGTATCTTGAATTAGTCATGCTTTCGATTACGGGTTGGCAACTATAGAGTGAACACCGAGTAGGAGAGCATTATATTTTCGTGATTTGATGTTGCTACTGAGATCAGTCATCTAGTGGGATTGGTACCGAGCAGGAGAGCATTACATGATGGGTTCAAATGCATTTTATTCAGCATCAGGACAGTTTCTATATTGGATGATTATGAAAAACGGCAGTAACGTTGAACTTCAGATAACAACAGTAACCTTCAGCCATCTATTTTCAGAAAAACATCGAATCATCTTTTCTTGTCAGAACAACCTCGCTAATTGATGAAAGTGAACATTTCTTGTAGAATTGTGTTGAAGTTACATAGGGATCGGTAGGTGTTCATGGGTGTAGTATTCTGCCCTGCTTACAAGGGCTTAAGGAAAATAACATGATCATGATTTCCCGGTTCCCCCCTTTCTGTTTGCTCTGAGCTTTGCTGTGTGATCAGATAGGACACATTTATTTAAGTAGATTATACTATGAAATCTTGGAACGAGTTAACCGATTCGTCGTCTCTGTTCAAAAGTTCTTCTATTAATTTGTTAATTAGATTAACATTCATTTTAAATAAATTTTGGTTACATCTTGGTTTTGCTTGTCTGGTTTAGCTCAAGTTTTGTGTTGGTTTCTAAATTATGGGTAAGATAATATCAAATGTACAGGTTTCTAAGGACGCATTTCAATATTTTATCGGCTTGTTTCTCACCGTAGTTCTCCCTTTTAAGGAAGGCCACCCTACAGTCCTAGTGAGTTATATTTTTTTATTAGCAAAAACCATGATGATTTTGAGAGCAATACAATTTATTATAAAAGAATGATCGATAGAAACAAACATTATATTTAGTCCCTTGAAGTTGTCGTCTCCACTTGTAGCCTTTGTATCTCAACTTCCTCCAAAGCTTTGCAGAAAACCCCAAAGGACCAAATCTACATAGGCTAGAACTAGAACATATGCCCGTGCATTGCAATGGAAGAAAAAATAGTGTGCATTTAAAGTTAGTGAGAATTATATGTGCAAACAAAACCCTATATGCATGTCGAGAAGGAACATTTAGGTTCTGGGTTTCGCCCTGTGTGAAGTAATCAATCCGCTATTTTTCCTTTCATTGATTTATGGGTTTTAAGGGTTTTGTTAGGTCTTCGCACGCCAGAGAAGGCTCGTGAGTTATCCAATTTATTTTTCCAATCCATTCAAAGGGATTTTAAGGTATAAACTTCCATAATATTAGAGTATTCTCTTTTGAGCCGGGTCTTCTCTTTTCCATGCATCTAGCTCATGATCCTTTTGCACCGAGTTCACGTAGCAATCCATCCATCTAGCTCACGTACTGGAGTTAATTCCATTTTTTTGGAGAAATTCAGGTTCCTTTTCCGGCTAGTATTCCATTTTTAAAGAAAATTCAGGTTACTTTTCCAGCTAGCTCATGCACAAATCCATACATCCTTCGTCCAACTTAATTCATCCACCCTTCATTCAGCTTACTACAAGTAGTCATGCACACATATATAAATCGGTACGACTATATGTAAAGGAGCAATGTGAGACTATTTTTCAAAAGCCTTTAATTTGTGAACATTTCACTAAAACAAGAATATTTTTCAAATTTAGAAGAAAAAAATTAGAATGCATTTTTTAAATCTCTAACTATTATTTAAAACACAAAATAAATTTTCGAAATTGGTAACATTTTTTTATTTTTGAGCAAATTTCGGAAAGTGAACAAAAAAATTAAAGTTCCGAACATTTTTCAAAATGAGAATTTTTTTTTTGAAATTCTGAACATTGTTTTTTAAAATTTGATATTTTTTCAAATTCTGAATGCTTTTCTGAAAAAAAATTAACTTACGAGAAAAATAAAGTTGGAAGAGAAAAAAGAAACATGAAAAAAAGGAGAAAGGAACAGAAAAAGAAAAGGACAAAGAACACAGAAAAAGGAAAACAAGTCGGCCCAATATTGCATGCCCTGTGCAAGCGGCGACTATTTCTCACCATGTGCGGAAAATAGGATTTAATAGCTGCATAGGAAGGAAAATAAGTGGACTGGCTTTGTTGGGCCATAGAGCGGATGCCACCTATGAAATTCTGG
>NC_041392.1:76376395-76389754 GCF_002162155.2 Triticum dicoccoides
AGCAGACGAACGCAAAAAAAAAAAAAATAGTACTACCTCGGATAGAAAAAAAATTCAATGATGAACGGATGAAAAAAATGAAGAAACGCACCTTACTTTAGTACTCCACAAATAGATAAGGTAATAGGTATAGATAAACCTCAAATGTTTTGAAGAACCACGAGGGTCGTCCACCTCCAATAGGTGATAATCGTTAGACCACTTATCACACAATGACTGGGACAATCCCCTCACAAGAAAGTTTATTCGGGCCGTTGTTTCTTGGTAGAACCGTCGAAAAAGAAGACTAAGGCCAACTCCACCATTGCGCCGAACCAATTGGACGCGGATTTGGGTCTGCTTTTTGTCCATTGTGTCGGCTAGAGACACATTGTCCAGCTACGTCCGTGCAAATCTGGCCGTTGCGTCCAACCGGCCGACCTGTTTGGTCCACCCGACTATTGGAAGGCCAAATTTTCACAATTAGACATTCTATGCATATAAATCCAAATAAAAAGAAACATTACAACCAAATAAAATCACATAGTTTTTAACATCATAACACATACTCCATCTGTAAACTAATATAAGAGCATTTAGATCACAACTTTAGTGATCTAAATGCTCTTATATTAGTTTACGGAGGGAGTAGTTTACAACCAAATGAAATTTAAATTGTCAAAAATACATTGATAAAAAATAACTGGTATATTTATTAGTTGCCAAGATGAGTCCACATACTCAAAAAAAAATTACTTGAAGTTAATGTGAGTTGTCCAATCACGCATTTTTGTATGATATTGGATGAACTGTGCAAATGTTGTGAGTCCATGCTCAGGCTCAACATTTTCACCCTGAAAATCAAACCCTTGGACGAAGATGTTGTCATCACGCTCATCCTCCATGATCATGTTGTGCATGATTACACAAGTTGTCATCATCTCCCACATCTTCTTTGTGATCCATATTCTAGCAGGGTGCCGAACGACAGCCCATCGAGATTGGGCAAAGCTATCCCTCTTTTCCCCTACCGGCTTGGAGATTGTCTTCACAAGGTTGACTAATGAGGATAGATACCATCAGCTAGGTAGTATTCCTTGTTGTAGTGGTGGCTATTGATCTCAAAGTTGACCTCCGAGCAGTTGCCCTTCGAACACCGGAGACCGCTGAAGCATGTTGATGTCCCTGTGTGAACTTGCCATGCCAAAAAAGGAGTGCCAAATCCATATATCTTGTGATGCCACAGCTTCAAGTATGACCGTGCAAGCTTTGACATGCCCCTTGTATTGCCCCTGGCAAGCAAATGGACAGTTCTTCTGCTTTCAGTGCATACAATCTATGCTACCAAGCATTCTTGGAAAACCTCTCGATTCATTGATCGCCAACAACCGGGCTGTATCCGCAGCATTTGGTTCTCACAAGCGCAACATTTGGTTCTCTCAAGTACTCCGGGCCAAATACTGCAACCATAGCTCGACAAAATTTGCACAATGATGCAAGGCATGTGGACTCACTCACGCAGACATACTCATCCACAAGATCACCAAGAATTTTGTATGCAAGCATCTAAATAGCCGCAATGCATTTCTGATAAGAGGGGAAGCCAACCTTTCCAAGGGCATCATTCTTGCATCTAAAGTAATCATCATACACCAACACTCCCTCTCGAATACGGTTAAATACATGACTAGCCATCTGGAAAATGGTGCCAGAAAAGCATGGGATTGTAGAGTGGGGACGTGCACTTAAAATAATCGCTAAAGAGTAGGCAATGGCTGCTCTCTCTGTTGCGATTTAACGTCGTAGCATGGCCCGAGATCGACCCCCCTAAACCTCGGTCACTGCCTAGAAATGTGATCATTGACGACCAAAGTAGCAACCACAAGATCATCATCGTCGGATGATGAATCATCTGGCGAGCGTACGACATTATTGTAAAAGAACTCACCTGCTTGTCCATGTTATCTTGTGGGCAAAAGACCGAACACCTTGCGGGCATTGAAGCTTGCGGGCGCGGTGGAGTAGCGGGCGGACAAGGGCACTGTCCTCTCCCCATGTCGGCAGCAGGCATGTCCAAGTCCGCAACATCGGCGGTGACCTGGAGGCGAGGGCGGTGAAGGACAATGCCGGCTCGTGCTCCGATGGTGGCGAGAAGCGGACGCAGAAGGCGAGGAGGTCGGCCTCGGTGAATGTGCGTGGCGTGGAGGTGGGGAAGTGGGTGGATGCGGCGGCAGCCTGAGTGGTGTCCAAGCGGTCGGAAGTGAGAGGCGACGATGATGGCGACGAGGGCGGGGGAGTTGAGTGTGGAGTGGGGAGGGGAAGAATGGCTGTTTGTGTAACTGATGCAGGCCAGGGGGACACGAGGGGACATCACGCGCTCCGCGCCAACGTGAACTTGGCCCAAATTTGGACTGAAAATGGGTCGCGACAGACAGAAAAACAGACGCATGTGCATGTTGGATTGGCGTTTCTATTCAACCCAAATAGACACACGCGGATGCATTTCTAGGCAGTTTTAAATCATAAATGTGTGTGAGGTAAAAGTCTCATATCCGAGGATGTGTTTTTGAGATTTAGGTTCAAGGCGAAATATCTTTAGAGAAACTACCAAAAAGGCCCGTGCGTTGCAACGGGAAAAAAATCCACTCATATCTCTAGCTGGGTCAGTTGGATAAATCATGCGTGGCCGGTTGGCAGGTTATGAGATCGAACACTCCCATCGGTAATTTTATTTTTCTTCGGACATGGCCACAGTGCTCCGCCAGATGGGCTTCCTTCGTTGGGTCAAAACGGATGGCAAGTAACGAAACCAAATAGCGTACGTGAAATTAATTGAATCGGGACCAAACGAAGCGGGACGAAAGTAAAAATATCACCTCCCTTTAATAGTAGGTATAGAGTATAGATATAGATATAGATGTGTACTAGTTGAAAGCTCTTTTTAGAGTAGCAGAAAGTTGACTGAATCTACTAGTTGGAAGTTGGAATTTTTGTACTAGGAAGTTCAGGCTCTCGCAGGGAATATTTTGTGAAGAAAACCAGAAGCCTCTCTGAACGAACTGGAAAGCCTGTGTGAATGTATTGGAAAGCTTTGACTGGGAAAGTTTATGGGAACTAAGTGGGAAGGTGGACGGCTATTACGCCGTACCGTATAATCACGTAACAAATCATTGCTGCCCAAAACGAAGCACAAAATCAGGACGTGATTAATCTCCGGTTTCCAGGACTAAGCAAGAAAATCACGTAGGATTAATCTTTGCTCTCCCAAACGAAGCAGACAATTATGAAATTTAATCCACCCTTTCCAAAACGAAGCACAAAATTACGTGATTAACCATTGCTTCCCAAAAAGACTGCCGGAGACAAATTACCATCGCCTACGCAAACGCAAGAGACTTCCTACGTTTTTCCATGTCGGCCCCGACATTCCTTACTCATCATGCAGTCGCGAGACTGACGCGCGCCACGTACTACATATACGTACCTTCCAAGAATCCATCCGAGGCAGCACGCATCCCACCACCGATCACCCTCGTCCAAAGACCAGACCGTTGCGGCGCAACCACCTTCATCCCGGTCTTCCACCATGACGCCGACCCGCCACTCGCCGGCCGCGGTGGCCGTCGCGCTCCTCCTCGCCGTCCTGGCCGCCGAGGCGGGGGGCGACGAGAGCGACTGCAGCGTGGCGCAGACGGCCTTGAGCGAGTGCACCGGGTACGTGGCCGGCCTGGACGACGAGGTCCCGCCGCAGTGCTGCTTGGGGCTGGGCGACGTCAAGGACCTGGCGCCGGGCGCGGACCAGCGCCGGGACCTCTGCGCGTGCCTCCTGTCGGAGATGCTCGCCGCCGGCAACGGCAATGTCGACTCCGGCCGCGCCGCCGGCCTCCCGTCCGCGTGCGGCCTCAGCGTCGGGTTCCTCCCAACCAGCCCCGACTTTGACTGCTCCCAGTACGTATTTCTGCTTCCCCCTTGTTTTGTTCGTCCTTCCATCAGCTGATTTCTCAAGTTTTGCGTCACTGAACGAAATACTGAATTTCCTTGCAGGGTCCCCTGAATACTGAATACTTTCTTAAGTTCGTCCTTCCATCAGCTGCTCACTCTATCGCTGGCCTAAGGATCGAAGAGCACAGATAAGAAGAAGCACGGAGCTTCCAGTTGGCAGATTTGTTGGTTCTCCCTTCGCTTTGCTTAGCTACCTAGGAGTTGGCAGAATGATTATCTCTTGGAAAATATGAATGACAATCTTGTTGAATGATTCTTCTTTTATAGTGGAAGATCGTCGCGAGCTTTATCTGTTACGGGTTTAGTAGCGGCTGAATGTCAGCACGCTATGGCTTAGCGCAGTCGTTTGTCATATGCGCGCTCACTGCTCTATCGTGAGTGTAAACTCAAAGATGAAATACATTCAAAAGGATGCATATAATAAGGAATTCTTTTCATCCACACTAATTTTATTTATCGCATGAAAAAATCGAGAGGTGGTAGTACTTACTTTAACTAAACACTAGGAGTTGTGCACACACACACACAGGGGCGAACCCAGAACAAAAATGACCCGGTGTCCACATGTACATCACATATACATAGGAACATACAATGCTATACATAAAAATAACATACTTAGGGTGCGTTTGGTTACAATGTATTTCAAGAATACTATTTTGACAAAGTACTGTTTCAAATACTTTGAGATGTTTGCCTCTAATTAAGATTGCAGTATTTCCCCGCAAAAACAATCAGTGCAATTTCTTGTAGTCAAATACATTACTACAGCAAAAATACATTAGTGCATTATTATTTTTTGCTTTCAAATACTGCAAAAATACTTTAAAAAATTGCAGTATTTGAAAGTATCCACAAAACTATGGTATTTTTGCTGTATGAAAAAAAAAGATCGGGACCTCTATTTTAAAAACCGAGGAAAACAACAAAGGACACTAGTGGTGGTCAAATACAATACTACATAGTATGTTGCTTGCCAAACACGGCACCATTTTCGCAGTAGTTTTAGAAACTGATGGTTTCATAAGCTAAAATATTCGTTGTCATCATGGGGTTAAAAACTGTAGTCTCAAACAAATTACTCCCAAACAGAGCCTTAGCAATTACTAGCTGATTATATATGAAGTTAAAAAATAGTAAAGCATAAAAACTCCAAGCAATGGAAACAAGGATGATCGGCAAAAATGATAAGCACTCCCAAAATTTGGAAATTCACAATAATTCAATTCTCAAACAAATTCGTAGCGGCATACATATTGAAAAATCCCGCTAATCCTTGTTCTCAAATACACGTGCATAGGTCCCAAAAAAAATGCAATAATCCAATATGTAATTGTAACATCCTTAAGATTTGAAGCCCTAGTTAGGTGTTTGAGAAACAAAAATTGTGAGAAATAGAGATACGCACTTGAAATAGATCGAGGGGTTCTCTTGCCGTACCTTTTTCTTTCCGGTGATCTGGGCGAGTCACGGAGTCAGGCGGGGCGACACTGGCGCGCCGCGATGTTTCGATGGCGGGCAGAGAGGTGGGCGGCGATAGGGCTAGCGTGAGCTTTGTGAGGAATCAACGCGAAGATGCGAGAAGCCAGCAGGCTGGAGGCCCACGTACACAAACCAAACCAGATCGATCAAACTCTATCTTGTCGTGTGCCTGGGCTATTAGATGGGCTTTGCTCGTACACCGTTTTGCTGGCTTTGGCCGGTGTCCATCGACTAACTTTACCGATGTCACAGGAGTATATGTGCCTTATATAGTACGTAACGAGAAATTTTACCCGGTGTCCTGTGACACCGGCAACGACCACGTGGGTCCGCCCCTGCACACACACACACACACACACACACACACACACACACACACACACACAAATTTATTTGGCGCATATACGTGTAGAAGTTGAGGTAGGGTCCTGATTTAGCTGTCCATTGCTTAGTCATTCTTAGTTGACGTTGAAAGTCTTGAAGCCGCGTCCTTCATGACCGTGAGGGTCTGGTCAAAGTCATCCAAAAGTTGATGATAATCTGGAAACTTGTCCTCGTCTATTGATAGGATTATCTTGATAGTGCTTCTGTAGCTTTGGTAGTGAATAATCAGAGCCTACAAAAGCAATCCTGGCAATTAATCGCCCATCGTGGTAAAGAAAGAAATGAATTACCCTAGGAGTTTACTAATTTTTTCCAAAAAAAAGGGTTTACTAATTTTAAAATTGTTCTAGTGCAAAATTGAAGAAAATTGAGCTAAAGCATCCCTCAACCAATTACTCTACCAGCCCGAATCAGGGGCGGACCCAGAACAAAATGTCCCGTTGTCCATTGTACATCACATATGCGTGGTTATCAAGCAACATCCATGTAATTGCTTAGCTCGCCCTCAAATTTTTTAATTGCTTAGCTTAACCACTAGAGCTTCAGAACGCTAGTGAACAAAAGCAACGCAAATTGTTTTAGAACTAATGCAGTTGCGGTATTTATTACTTGGCCATTTACAATATCACTGAGATTTTTGAGTTATTTGATTTTTTTTGAAAATGTATATTTTTAATGCAAAACAGTTCTTTAAATTTTGGAAAAAGTTCATCGATTTTAATATATATATATATATATATATATATATATATATATATATATATATATATATATATATAAAATTGAAAAAAGTTCATTGAATTTGAAAAAAGTTCGTTGGATATAAAAAAAGTTCACAAATTTTGAAAAAAAGTTCATTGATTTTGAAAAAAAAATATCAATTTGGAAAAAAGTTCATTCGATTTTGAAAAAAAAGTCATCAAACTTGAAAAAAGTTCATCATATTTGAAAAAAAAGTTCATCTAATTTGAAAAAGTTCATAGATTTTGAGAAAAAGTTCGCGAGCTAAAAAACTGCGCATTTAGGAAAAAATAAAAGGAAAAGGAAAAGAAGTAGAAAAAAGAAAAAGAAAAAGAACAAAACGAACTGACAAACAAATAAAAGAGAAAAATGAAGAAATAGTGCAGAAGCGGGTTTTTGGCCCGGTGGTTGTAGCGCATCCATTCGAACGATCGGGTCGTGAGTTTGATCCTTTGCCCCACACCTTTTTTTGGAAAATTAAATGAACAAGCAGGCGAAGAAGAAAAACAACGAAACATGCAGACTGGTTGTGAACAAAAATAATGGGTTGAGCTCAACTAATGTGCGTGTAGGCGCCCATTTGCAGAAACAGTAGGAAAATTAAATGAACAAGCAGGCGAAGAAGAAAAACAACGAAACATGCAGACTGGTTGTGAACAAAAATAATGGGTTGAGCTCAACTAATGTGCGTGTAGGCGCCCATTTGCAGAAACAGTAGTAATGGACGCCTACAGCACCAAATAGGAATTGCCGAGCCAGCAGCCCCTCCAGTGGCAACCCTGGTGCGTCCCTGGCCACAGTCACGCAGTGCAGCCGCTTTCAGCTACCCATCTTGTTGTCCGTGCGGTAGACGGCAGCCGTCGACATTCATGCACCCACACGGCTTCGACGATGGCTCCCTGGCGGTCGTCGACGTTCATGCACATACACGGCTTCGGCCATGGCTCCCTGGTGGTCGTCGATGTTTATGCGCCCAAACGACTTTGGTGATGGCTCCCTCCTGGCCGCGGTGACTCCCGTCGCTCAACCATCATGGACGGCAACCTGTGAACTATGATTTTCATCGGAGCTCCTTCGTCCCCATCCTTTATGCTATGCATGTCTGATTGATTCCTATTTGTTTCTTTCACATCATTCCTATTTAGTTTTTCTTATATTTGTTACTCAAGATTTGGCACCTAATTTCTTCCCCCTGAACACATATCGGCTCTCCTCGGTTGTAACCGAGCACCGAACCAAAATCTCAGTGGACCGAAGCATCGGTTATTGGTTTCTTAGAAAACCGTTCGGTTAACAAGATCACAAACTGAAATTCCAAATAAACTGAAGCGTCGAACTGAACAGTTCGGTCTAACCGAACGCCCAGGGCTCCACATGAATAGTTTCCGTTAATTTGCTTATTATACACATTTAAACAATTTGTCGGCGAATCCTTATAGCTATACGATGCCCGCGGGCGTCAAATGGATGTTGTGACGCCCACCTGCAAAGCTAGTTGGGCCAGCTTAGATCAAGGTTCACTGTGCTGCTTCTGCTATTTCGTTTTTTTGTGGTTTTCTGGGTTGGTTTCTCCCTCTCCCTTATTTATTTATTTTTTCTTTCCTTTTTTATTTTCCCTTTTCTTTTCTGTTTATCTTTCCTGGTTATCTGTTTATTTATTTTATTTCCAGTTTTGCTTTGGTTCTTTTTGGTCCTTCTGTTTCTTTTTTTATTGCCTTCTTTTGGAAATATTTATTTTATTTTTAAGTATGCATATATTTTTTACACACACATTTTTTTAATATAATGTGAACATTTATTCAAAACAGAGTGAACTTTTCTCAATATACTCTGAACATTTTTAATAGATGGAGAATATATTTGGATATACGATGATTTTTTTGTATATATGGTGAATATTTTTTAAATAGACACTGGATTTTTTCAAAAGTATATGGTAACCATTTTTATATACTCTAAGATTTTTAAAAATACAATTAAGCATTTTAAACACAAAATGAACATTTTTAAGTACACAATGAATATTTTTTAAACACACGTAAACATTTTTAAAATATACGATGAACTTTTTCCAGTGCACAACTTTTCCTAAGAAGGACATAATAGTGTTCACAATCTAAAGCAAATTAAATCAATATACCCGTTCAAAGTTTAAGATATCTTTGTGTTATCAGTTTATTAGTGGATGATTGTGTTTAACAAAATTACAGGCCTAATCAGTTGCATTCTTATTGAAATTAAGTAACTTATGAAAAAACTGGATGTATGCAAGATCATGGGTTCACTACCTCTGGAATCCCATAGACGCTAGGCGCAAGGAAAGCCACCGGGTGTCCACATAACTCTACTTGTTCAGCTGGTCCAACCATGTTTGAGAAAACTATTGTTGTACGTGTGAATAGACACCGAAAGATTGAAGTTCCTACCTAGTTCGATCATCACGACGTAATGCAATTTGAAGCATTAAAACGAAGAAGAAGAATTATGAGCTGTTACTTAATTTTCTAGATTAAGTTTTTTGTAATTTAATTTTAGATTGAGCGAAGGGAAACAAAGCAGTATACCTTGACACCAAAAACTTTCGTGAAAATTAGACCAATCTTATATGTGAATATCACTTCGAGTGACCTCTTTTTCCTATCAAGAACCTTCTTTGCCTTGCGAATATATGCAAGTGGATCATCGTGCATGGCCAGATAAAATGGAAGAATAATGTGGCCCAGTTTATTTCCCCATGTCACCTCGTTCCTCTTATCAGATTCTATCACATTAACATATGTCTGTTCATAGTGGTAAAATAAGAAAAATAAATTAAAATACTGATAATCTACGAAATATGATGGTGATATCATCGGACCATGTTCAGAGATACTCCCTCTGTATCAAAATATAAGGCATTTTTTAGGCTAGTTTAGCCTACAAAAATGTCTTATATGTTGGTACAGAGGTAGTACATATATTTAGAAAATCGATGATGCATGGCATTTAGCATCCATTGCATATAGGAGTAGTTTGTGAAAAAGTAAGTGCATCTTAACTGTAGGCTAGTGGCTGGCCTTGTGTTGACAGGAAGGAGTGATCGCAAACAGATTTTGCTAGTGTTAGTGTCACCTGACATTGAAGTTAAGTAAGGAAGCGTTTAGTAAAAACAATTGTACCATTAAACACTTGCTTGTTAGTTGTTACCCTTGAGGTACTTACCGGACTTGCGGAAGTAATATCTTGATAGGGCAGCAGAAGTCACTGCAACCAGCACATCATTGACAGTCTGTGGTTCCCAGCAAAAAAGAAAGAAAATTAACAGACTGTGGGGAAAAAAAGAATTTGATGAACAAATTAAACTGCTAGCTTAGCTTAATTATACGTACGCAGTTCATGGAGCTCTTGAGGAACTTACGTCATCAAGGCTAAGACTCCGGTGAACAAAGCGCTTGGCGTGGAACTCATCGTCGTCGGCACGCTTGAACAGCGTGCGCGGTCACTCAAGAACAGAATCGTGGCGGCGAAGTAGGCAAGGTCCGCCGCGGTGTTCCACGCGACCACAAGGTACGACCAGACCCACGCGACGAGCGCCAGGGCGCCCGCGGAAAGCGGGGGCCGGCGCTGCGACGCGTAGATGGCGCCCGTGCGGGTAGGACGACGCGGAGGCGTGGCTGGCCGAGCCTTGGTGTCGGCGGAGGCGCTGCCCGTGGACATCATGAGAAGCGCCATTAGAGACATGCCGGCGCCGTAGGCGTGGTGCACGCGGATCGCCACGGTGGAGGCCGCCTCGGAGGTCGGGAAGTCGAGGAGATGGAACTCCGGAAGCGCGCGGGAGCGGTCCGTGGGCAGCGCGGACAGCGAGGCGACGTAGTCCTCCATGACCTTGTCTGGGTCGGCGGCCACGGCGGCACCATCCAGCCTGGGGACGATCATATGATCCTCGACGTTCACAGCCATGCGCGCTCATCGCGCCCCTCCATTGTTTGACCCATCCGCCACCTGTACGTGTGTCCCATGCATGAAATATAGTACGTACTAGGAGCACATGTTCTTCCCCGGTTAAGCAGTCGTAGACAGTGACAAGAGCACGGACTTGAAGACCTTAAAAAAGTGTACGCACTTGAATGCATCCCAAGCGCGGGCATCGGGCAAGTAGAGATTCGATGCCGGCTCGGAAGATGCTCAGGTTTATCCGCGTGTCGAGGCCGATGGTGACGACGATATAAATACCTATATCTTCCATGGCTCTTGCAGTAGGGCTCACGGGCTCCTCCGCGGGGTTCTCCGGCGTCCACTCAGCGCCGGCAGGTTCTGTTGACACGCGGATCGGGAGCAGTCGGTTTCCTGGAACTGACGCCCATGGACTACCACTCACAGGGTCCATTTCTGCTTCCCTATGCATGAACGCTAGCTACTCGATCGGTCGTATGTGCAAAGGCTCTGTTCCCTAGCTGTTATATATAGGACTCCTGAAGGTGATGGCACAACGTACCGGTTCCATTCCATCTATTCTGCAACTATTTCCGATGTGTTTTTTTGAACAGAAAGTTTTTTTATTAATTAAGCACATTTTACAGAGAGGAGCATGAATGGGTTCATGCTATGAACAGAAAGTATGTCCCTAACTGGACATTGACCTGCATTTGAACATAAACACCTGAATACTAAAGATCTGTTCTGAATCTTAATTGCTAAATGAGCCTCATGATGGGCTTTTACATTGGAGCTCCTTGGCAAATGATTGATCATGTTTGCCTGGAAGGACTTGCTAGATTGAATAGCTGCAATGTGGGGCCTAATCATCCAGTGACCTGAAGCAGCTACAATGTTAGTTGCGGCAGATGCAGATGCCAAAACAGAGTTATCTGTGTAGAAGCGAGGTTCTTGAAGTTGAAGTATGTCAGCAATCTTGGTGGCGAGAAGAAGTCCAAAAGTTTCAGCCTGAAGTGGCGACAACGCCGGGGGAGACATCGCCGAATCATATGTCTGCTTGCAATGCTGGTTATGCTCCATTCGAATGTAGATGCCTATGCCTGCTGGAGATGAGAGCATACCTTGCTGCAACTTCCAAGCTGCGTCACAGAATATGGCTTCACCTGTAAACTTTGAAGGAATTTGAACCATTGGCGCGAATGTTGAGCCTGCTGTAGTTTCTATTGATTTTTGGAGCAGCCATCAACCTCAAGTTTTAATTCCTGCATGATAGCATTTGAAAAAGGAAAAACATGAGCAGGACTAGAGCATCTTCTATTAAAAATACGATAATTTCTTGCTTTCCATAAACATCACTTTTTCCGATTTGATTTCCACCAAACAAATCAGTAATATGCAATAGCTATTCTACAATTTTGGGAGACGGACAGTTTGAGTAGGCAAATGGTGTTCGATTGAGCTGAAATTTTGAGGGAATCTTAGGAACTCATATGTATATTTGTCTGTCAAATTTGGTGCTGTTTGGTTCAGCGGTTTAAGAGCAGTTTGTAAAATACGAAAGAGGAGAGAAGTTGTGCAAACTTTGCTTTGCTAAAATCTGACCTCTTGTGGTTGTTGTTGCTGCTGTTGGTTGGCAACATGGAGAGTGTGTTGTAAATCTCTCTAGAGGTTCTAGAGAAGATTTTGTACTCACCATTCTCATAGTGAAGTTGTGTGGACCAGTGGGTCAACAACTGTGTTTTTTTTACTCCTCAAGTTGAGGAGGTTTTTTCACGTTAAATCATGTGTCACATGTGCATATTGTTTGTGTTATTCGGCTACTTGTTGGTTGAAATTGTCCTCAAAATTCATTACAAGTGGAGGGGAAACTGTTAGTTTTTTCTTTTGTTTGGTAGGGGTTGGCAAGGCAAATAGTTGTGTATTTTCGAATAGGGATATTTCATAACCACATCAACTAAAATTAAGTTTTTGAGGGGTAAAATAATCGTATCAAGTATTACGAGTCTGTGCAAAACAATCACACATCAATAATTTTTAAAAACACAAAACTAGACTATGCGGGATATGTTTCTCACACTTAAATTTTGTTTTTTAGTAGTCGATGTGTGTAGTGTATCTTTCTCCTAACTTCTGTTGCGTTGTGTTACATATGCTAATATATATATGAAATAAGCCAGGAAAATATGTATCTTGCCATATGGATCGAATTAATTCACAGTCTCTCCATCCCTTCATTGGTGACGTAAAATTCACAAAGATGTGTATCTTGCTACTATGACATGAATGCCTCCTTGAGGCCAATGATTGTGCTTTGTGCAACATAAGTGGGAAAACGGACGCACTGGATCCAACAATTAAGATTATAATACATGTGTTTATGATGTGTTATCATTTTTTGAATAACTTTACATCTGCCCAATTGTGTGATATCTGCAATTTAACTCTTCCGATTTACATCTTAATAGATTTTTATTAGTAATTATATATCCTTATAATAGCTAGGCCATGCGGGTGCACAAGTTGATGACTAGTTCTACTAATGCATATCCTTTTTATACAAATTCTTCACATTCAAAACACGGCACTAGATTTATACTACAAGGCATATTCAGTACAATTAGCTACCTAAGGGCATCTCTAACGTTGACCCGCAAATGGACACCACAAATGTCCATCTTTATGTCAAGACGTGGTCCGTGGGCATGATACCGGAGAAGGCCATCTGATGCTATTTACAAATTAATCTGTTTGGGAGGAGAGAGAAAGTAGAGGAGGACCATGCATGTGGTGGAATATTATGGTTTGGTGTCCGATCGTAAGGATAAAGAGAAGAGGGATACCATGCAGGGGCGAATC
>NC_041392.1:76390114-76399249 GCF_002162155.2 Triticum dicoccoides
TTTGTATTTACTACTAGTTTTAAGGCCCAGCCCAGCTAGTTGCAGGCCCAATCCAACACATATCTGCATGACCCAGGCAGCCCAGCCTCCCCTCCATTATTTTCTAGATTCGCCACTGATACCATGCATGTGAAGAGAGAGAGAAGTGGAGGCTTTGTATTGGTCAAGTGCATGTCCGGACCTCCCGCATAGCTCCCCTCATCTGTCTTCGATTTACCGGAAAGCGGACATCTGGAGCACTCTGCGAACATATACTGGAACTTTGCAGGTCTCCTTTGCAGATGCCCTAATGCATGGGTTTAGAAAATGCATAGATGTAATTAATAGATCTAGTGCTAAATTGAGAGGAAAATATCGTATAGAACCGGCACTAGACAACCATAAAAACGCCTTTCAGAGCAAATTCCTTCAAAACCCACACACTTAATAGGCCTCATGTGATGTATATAGCATGCATTTGGGTTCAGAATCCTCAAATTAGCCACATAAATGGGGCTCTACAATGATGTCAGGGGTCTCCTGCATCCAGAACACCAACAATACTTTTAATCCCCAATCTCACCTAAATGAAATAGATCAATTCCCAATTGCACTAACCCTAGTTGGCTAGCTCAACAAGAACCGTAACCCTACCTCAGCAAGAACCCTAACCCTAGCGGTGAACAAGGAAATTACATATACCCATTGCCCCAGGTCCATGTTGGTGATGTCGCAGTCATCATGTGAGCTCGATTACCCAGGCATGTCTGAAGGAAGGCGACCATTGCTGTCGCTGTCGGCGAGCTAGGCAGCCAAAGAGAAGAGTGAGAGCACATGAGTGAGGAAGAGAGTTACGCCACGGTCTATTTTTGACTGAGCGGTTTGGTTTAGACCGACCGCACCGGTCTGCCCCTACGCGCGTGGCTGGTGGGCCAGGTTTGTCAAAAAATGGTTTAAAACTAAGCAAGGGCTGTTTGGGTTTTTTGAAATAGCCGACCATGGTTTTGGTAGCTATTAGTGACAAATAAATTTTTGATACTAATTTTTTGAAATCCTATTCTAGAAAGTAGTAGTTTTATGCTATTTACTCCCTCCTCAGAAAAAAATACCACTAGTTGAGGAAATCACCGACCGAGTACTCACATGAGAGCTTAGCATTGCCATCTCAATGATCTAATGATCAGATTGGACGGAGATTAAGTAAAGTCAGATCCCAGAAGGACATCAGATGGCACGACTCATCAAAATAAATCGCCATTATATATTTTCAATGCTTGGTACGTACCGATCATCCAAATGTCAATGTCAGAAGGACGGCAGGTGGTAGTACAAAGGCACGGTCTTGCAGTTGCTTGTTCTAACAGGAAGCTGGTTCGACAGGTCGATCGGCTGTGGCACGCGTTTGACTCCATGATGAGGTGAGTACGTTGAAGTAGCTAGCTAGCGGTTCAGTCAGTTAGCCGTTGATGCTGCCACAGCGTCAACGGACAATAAGGCTGGTCATAGTGGGGGAGTAATTTAGAGGGTGCTTGGATCCAAGGAACTATTTTTAGTCTGATTAAAAACAGTCTCTTTTAGAGGCTAAAGTTTCAAGCACCCCTGACTAAAGAGAGGCTAGGACTAATCTTGAGGCTAAATTTTTTTAGTCATATGAAACCTAGTAAAATATGTATTAGCCTTCTCTCTCCTCATTTAATTTCTCTCCTTTAACACATGCGAGTTCTGAGTTGGAGGGTTTGGAGGATAATAAATGCTCAATAACTTGATTTTAGTCTCTTTAGTATTTGGATCCAAGCATGAGTGAGGCTAGCAAGTTTTAGTCCCACTACTTTTAGTCATGGGACTAAAACATATCCAAGCACCCTCTTATACTAGTGTCACGTATATGACACTAGTCTAAATTACTATCTTCATAATGCAAAATAACATAGTAATAGTGTCATAGATGGCTTCATTTATTAGTTTGTAGACTCATCTTATATTGAAAAGCGCTATGTTACAGTAACATATTATGTTACTACTTATCATTAACTATTTGCCACATAAGCAATTTTTTTTGAAGTGTGCTATGTTACTCGCTAAGTTACTCCTAGTATGACTAGCCTAATGGGCTACAAAAGCCTCTTAATTGGTAGTACAATCCGTAGATTAGATGCCCTGGCCATCGATCCAGTTGAAAGCAACGGATATGATTTAGCAACTAGAGTATATGGTTGTGCCATTATTTATAAGATAGTACGTGAAGGTGGTGCACAAAACCCTCTTGGTTGATACAACCGCATATCTCATACGTGAGGCCTTGAACATCTATCAAATTGAAAACAACGTATATTATCTAGCAACTACTCCCTTCGTCTCATAATGTAAGACGTTTTGTCAAAAAGACATCTTATATTATGGGACGGAGGGAGTACCTGTTTATGCCTTTATAACAAAAAGTAATTGAAAAGGGGGAAGATCTAGCCTCTGCATCATCATGATCCACACAACCATATTTATTAAATGAAAACAAATAGGTCTGAAAAGTACAAAGTATCAACTAACAACTAACACGACAAAAACAAAAACAAAAGACCACAAATGATGGGTACAATAGACAGAGTACATGACTTAACCACATATTCTATTAGTGACGTATCAACCAAATCAGACCATCTACAAGTAAGAGACATGGTTTCAAGAGGGAATGAGTCAGGTTTCAAGTCGATATGACCAATACTTGATCAGTTGGCCTTAGAAAAATTACACTCATTCCCGCAAAAAAAGAAAAGAAAAATTACACTCAAGATACATCATTACATGATCCATGTCAAAATTTGGCATTTTTCATGGTCCTTTTATTTATTTATAAGACATTAATTGTATGTCTAGATAGTTAGTGAATATAATAATAATTTTAACTACAAATGCAAGAAAAAATTGGTAAATTTGAGTTGATAAATCATATTTGTGTTCTTGAGTCCATGTTTAGGCCTTATCCAAGAAAAGGAAAGGAATTTCAAACATGAGGATCTCAAGACTTGATCCAGAACATGGAGTTTATTGATTTTTTTTCATTTCGAAAGATGCAAATGAAGTCCGAAAAGTATGAAACTTGACATGATGCCCTCGCATGACACCGACAGGTTGTGGTGAAAATTGAGAACTATGCTCGGTTTCAGATTGGTAACTAAAGCCTTGTTTACAACTTAATTAAAGTACCTCTGTAGCTCGCCCGGAATAAAAAAGACCGGTCGCTAACCATTTGGAAATGCGGAGATAGAGAACTATGTCACAATCAATAAGTAAGATGATGTGGGCGAGGAATCTTCCGTCACAATTCATTACCAATCAAAGTTAGTAGGTGCAAGAGGTGGGTTTTCTAGCCATACATTCAGGTTCATATTTTTTGCCATATTAGCCAGGTGTGCAACATCATTGGCCTCGCGAAAGGTATGCTCATAAGGCCAGTCGCTTAAAATCTTCAGCAAATCAGCATGCATGTGTGTTTGGCGCTAACGGATATATTTTGTATGTGTTTTTTTAAACATCTGACTCCTTTGTATGCGGATGCCAGAAAAGCATCCTCCAACAATGTAAAGACCGCCAAAACAGCCAGGATTTAATCCCTAGCGCCCCGGCCTAAGCGCCTGTCAGGACCCCGACTCGATGCCACATAGGTCTAGCATGTAACACCTCATATCACTTTGCGGCCTCACGCACGGTATTCCCACGGGTGTCGCCTTACCTTTGCCCGGGACCGTTTGCGCCTTTTGGCACACGTATATGATAGTGTCGCTAGCACCCATATGATAAGGAGCCCGGGCTGACATGGCTAGTCGTAAACCCAAAGTGGCACAGACTTACAGGGACAGGCATCCATGACCCAGCATCGAACGTGTCGGTCATCAGCAAGTGGGTCCGGGCTGTAGCACTGGGCTAGCAGGACTCCGGTAAACCGGGCTGTAGCGGGCTAACAGGCCTCCGGTACTCAATGCGTGACATTTCCCCGAAGGAACAGACACAGGAACGAAGAAGGACACATGCCGGCCAGCCTAAGTGTTCCGGAGCAGTAGCAAGCTACCATGGCTCGGTGGAAACACTAGGAGACATTTCCCGGTAAGAGAGGCTACTAAGGATGAACAACTAGATAGTCAGATCCCACACATACCAAGCATTTCAATCATACACACAATATGCTCGATATGTGCAAATACAACAAGGCATCACAACATGACTCTACGACACAAGTAAGTATTCATTAGGCTCCGAGGAGCGAGATATTACAAACAGGGGTCTCACGACCCAACATTCAGAGCATACAAATCAAAGCACAAGCGAAAGCTATCATGTCTGGGTACAGACATCTATAAATGAAAAAGGCTGAGAAGCCTGACTATCTACCAGATCCTGCCGGGGCACAAGATCGTAGCTGAGGTAATAAGCTAAACGTCGAAGTCCACGCGAAACTACTAGTGAGACCGAAGTCTCTCTGCAAAAACATAAAATAGGCAAACGTGAGTACAAATGTACCCAGTAAGACTTACATCAGATCTAACTACATATGCATCATTATCAACAAAGGGGATGGTGGGGTTTAACTGCAGCAAGCCAGCTTTGACTCGGTGGCTAACCTAAACTACGACTGCAAGTAACTCTTGAGGTGGCGCACACGAGTCCACATATTCACCATATCAATACACCATTATGGATCCGCTCCCGTCTCCCTACGAGAACGCCATCCATAGCACTCACACTTATCTTGCGTATTTTAGAGTATCCACTTTCACTTATCTATGAACTGATATAAGCAACCCAGAAGTCCTTTTCCGCGGACACGGCTATTCGAATAGATGATGTTAACCCTGCAGGGGTGTACTTCTTCATACATGTTTCCACCACTTAGCGTCTGCGCACGACATGTGCTCGGCAGACTTCAAGCGAAAGCCGATGTGGGTGTAGACCACGACCTACCTAAACACTCAAGTCTCTAGTCCAGGTTTATCGCCTAATCGGGTTCCATCCATGAGGAGATCCGGCCGGAGTTTCGCTCACAGCCCCAAACGATGTGAATAGGGTTCCGTGACACCAAACGGGCGCCCGGTATACCCGGCCACGTGCCTACCGCATCACAGCCCACCCCTACGGTCAGCGCTGTCCACGGCCTCCAGCATACTACAAGCACCAGAAACTACTTGCAACTCCTGGACAGAGGACAAGGGTGAATAAGAAGTCGAGCGGGGTCATATTTCAGGGCCCAATGTATGGTAGTAGCTGAATCATGGATCACAAACACAGAACTCAGTTCCTGAGGACGGCTGCAATGAGACAACCCACCATGTACTCCTACATGGCCTCTCACCGCTACCTTTACCAAATCGTGTTCACACGCTTAGCTCACACACCGTAGGACATGTTCACACACCTCTGATTCATCCCCGATGAATCAGACCTGACTCAACTCTAAGCAGTAGCAGGCATGACAAACAAACATGAATGAGTAGGCACAACAGGGCTCAAACAACTCCTACTCATGCTAGTGGGTTTCATCTATTTACTGTGGCAATGACAGGTCATGCAAAGGATAAAGGGGTTCAGCTACCGCAGCAAGTAACAGATGAATCGTTGTTGTCCTAATGCAGTAAAAGAGAGCAGGAGCGAGAGAGTAGGATTATATCGGAATGAACAAGGGGGTTTTGCTTGCCTGGCACTTCTGAAGATAACATTGAGTCTTCATCAGTGTCAACGATCACAACGTCGGAACATCGTCTACCGGGAGGGAACAGATACCGGCAATAAGGAAGAAATACAATCAATGCAATGCACAATATGATGCATACTCATGACATGGCAATATGAATGTGTTTTGAGCTAATGCAACTAGCAACAGATTAAATGAAGTTGGTTTGAATACAAGATTCAAATTCAAACTCCATATGTGATTATTCAAATGCCATTTAATTGATTTGTGCTAAACAGCAGCTATAAGTTGTTCTAACATGCATGAAAATGGTACAGATGGATTCCTTGAATTTTTCTGATAATTTTTCATATATAAATTATTTAATTTGGAGTTACGGTTGAATTTCTATGAATTTTAGAAGTTTATACAATTTCCTGGAATTTCCTGATTATTTATAAAATAAACTAAATTCCAGAAAAGGAATATTGCGTCAGCATGGCGTAAGGCTGAGGTCAGCAGGTCAACTGGGTCGCCCAGAGTCAAACCTGACGTGTGGGGGCCACACGTCAGTGTCACAGTTAGTTAACAGGGGGTTATTTGCTTAATTAAAGGATTAGGGGGGGTCGGGGCCCACTGGTCAGTGTTAGTGGCTAATTAGGTTTAGTTAATATTTAACTAAAGTTAGCAGGGCCTGGCCCCACTAGTCAGCGACCCTGGGGGGTCAAACCCGCCGGCGACATGACGCCGGCGAGGCCCGAGACGGCGGCGATGCGCGGAATCGCAGCACAGGCCACGGTTCGAGGCGCGGATGGCACCGTTGGAACCTTGGGCCTCGTCCGCGTCGGCTGGTGCTAGAGGGGTCGCCGGAGACGACCTAAATCGACGGCGGTGTCCGCTTCCGCGGCGGCCGGAGTTCGGGCGCCGACCGATTCGATGCTATGGTGCACTACGGGAGGAACTGGTGGGTGCTGCGGGCTCCTGAGGTTGCGGTGAGCACGACGGTGGGCTCGGGAACGAGCTGCGGTGGCTGTGGCCACGGCCACGCCATGGCCGGCGGCGAGGAGCAATCGGCTCCGGTGACAAGGGCGGCTAGAGTGCGGGAACGAGCGCGAGGAGGAGGGGGAATGGAAGAAGAGCTCACAGCGGATCCGGTGGAGGCAACGGCGAGGCCGGAGAGGGGCTGGAGCTCGCGAATCCTCGAAAGTTCGCCGGCGGCCGAAGGTTGGGGACGAGCTTGAGGGCGACGCTGCAGGGCTTCCGGAGGGCCGTGGATCGGTGGGGAGGAAGAGGGGGTCGAGGCGGAGCCTTTGAGCGCATCGGCGAGGCTAGGGGGTGGCGGTGGCCGCGAGAGAGCTCGTCGGTGGCGGCGGCTCCGTTCGGTCGCGGGAGGGAGAGGAAGCAGAGGAAGGGGAAGAGTTCGGGAGAGAGTGAGAGAGTTCCAGAGGAGTGGCGTGGCACGCATGGAGGCGTCCGGGGTGTCGAGGTGGAGCGGCAAGCAGGAGGTGGCCGGGGCGTGCGCCGGCGTGCGTCGGCCACGCGCCTGTGCCTACTGGCGCGAGGAGGAAGGCGACAGGGGGGGAAGTGGAGATGGGCTGGGCCGTGCTGGGCCAGGTAAGTGGGCGCCAGGTAAGTTAGGTAGGTGGCCTGGTGGCTTTCTCTCCCTCTCTTTATTAGTTTCTGTTTTCTATTTTTTTTCTGTCTCTGTTTTGATTTAGTTTAGCATCTAAACCATTTTAATAAATTCTGTAGTTTATTATGTGGCTTGTTAAAATATATACAAAGCCACTCACAAACTTCCAGAATTATTTGGAGTCATATTTAATATATATTAAATATAAATCCAAAGCAAATAGTTATTGGATTAATTCAAATGGCCAAAATAAATATCTCTGTGACTCCAAAAATATTGGTTTAAATTTTACCTCTCACCAATATTACCATGGAATAACAGGAACATTTTCTTGGACTTCTTTGAGAAGATTTTATGTTGATCATTTTTAGAAGGTTTCTGAGACTTTAAAAATCCCTCAATTTAAATTTCATTTGAATTAAAACATGATGCTCACAAGAGGTCTAGCCTAGTGCATAACAGGATCAGGGATGTGACAGCGCCCACATTGTAGGTACCGTAAGAAAATTGAAGACCTTAGAGCAAGTACAATAGAGCTGAGTCAGCAGGCTATAAGGATTAAATTAATATATTTCTGCTTAGTTGGAGGAAAGAGAAGAGGAGAGAGAAGATAAGCGGGCTCTTTGTGAAGAGCCAACTCTAACACGTGCTTCTAGGCACTTTGTGAGAATGAAAGGTGGGCCACATAATAAAAAAGTAGTACATTCTTTTAATCTACTATTGTACATGTTGGCTATAAGATGGGCTGCAGATGACATGGCACTGGCTTGTAGCCAGCAGCTGGCTATATTATTAACCATGCTCTTAATAAAGGTCCGACTGTACTAGATTTTAACTAATGTCAGTTAATAATGCCATCGAGTTAATAGGTCTTACTTATTGGTGGGAGTTATAATTAAGTTATACAATAAAGAAGAGGCATTTGCTTGGCCTTTTTTATAGCTTAAACTATCTCTTTATTCATTACCAATCGAATTTAGTAGGTGCTAGGAGGTGGGTTATCTAATCATACATTCAGATTCATAAATTTTGCCATACTAGGCAAGTCATGAGCAACGACATTGGCCCTGCGGGAGGTATGCTCTTCAGGCCATCTCCAACACAAGGGTGATTAGAATCCTGAGCAAGTCAGCATGCACAACCGTCTGGTGCTAACAGCTATATTTTGTATGTGTTTCCTAACCTTTGACTCCTTAGTATGGGTCGGTACGACACGAAAACTGCCAAAACGGCCAGCATTTAATCCCTAGTGCCCTTGCCTAAGCACTCGCATTGTAGGTGCCCTAAGAAAACTGAAGACGAAGTTCTGTTTCCTCTTTCCCTCTCGAGGCGATACATGAGGAAGTTTTGTTTCCCACGCCGGCACAGCCGCTGGCTCCCCTTACCTCCGCTTGTAGTTTCCGGGCCACCGTCTTGACGGCGTTCTATGACAGCGTCGAGGAGCCGTGGATGTGTGTTCAGGCAAGGCCTTCAAGTCGGCGGTGGAGGTCTTGCCAAGGATCCTGTTTCTTTGGCTTCGTCCACATCGCGTCAGCGGTTCCTCTGGCGCTGCCGTGAAGCCGGAAGTGTTGGTGTTGGAGGTGGCTGGCACTGTGGTGGTAGTCTCATCCAAGGTATGGTGCACCGAGAGTTTCTTCAAAGGTAGAAGATGGTTGCCGGTTCTGAAGTCCCTCAGCGATGTTGCCGCATGAGTACTTCAGAATCATGATCCAGGACGAGTGGAGATGTGCTCCGGCCAACAATTCATAGCGACAAGTGCGACGCCGTTTGCGGCAGCGCCTGTTCCGAGGCTCACAACACAGTTTTTCTGCTATGACTTTCTCTTGGATCTTGGAGCTAGCTAAGGTTTGTCGCCGGCGGGGGA
>NC_041392.1:76399459-76413347 GCF_002162155.2 Triticum dicoccoides
GATTTAAAAAAGACGCTCACCTTCACTGACGCGTGGGCCCGTGGTCCATGGTCTTCATTAATTAAGACGCGGGAGGCAGCTGGCCAGCCGCCATGTGGGGACAGGACAGACACCGAGCGGACGCGTGGCGCGTTCGCGCCGACGCATCTCAGGCATAAATTTGGGCCCGAAATGGGTCCACGCGGACGCGTTTTGGGAATGAGCCGACACATTGGGCAAGCATTTTTCCGCGGCAACCTAAATGGATGGCCCCGGATGAAATGGGTCGCCGCGTTGGAGTTGCTCTAAGTAACTTAATCAAGCGACAAAGGAAAGAAAAAGAAAAAAAAGAAAATACCAACATGAATCTTCGTGTAAAATCAATGACATAGTATTTACATGTGCAATACTTATGTCATATCTAGATGTGATTTAGCGAAACTGTTATTTATTTTTATTACTTGTAGGAGTACCATGGCTTGTTGGGGACGTACTATAAGGCAGGTGCTGCGTCTCCACTTGAGACGAGGAGTTGAGCACCAACACACACTCGAGAGTCGAGAAGAGGATGGCATGGTTCGCCTCACTGGCCCTTCTTGGCGCCCTCCACGTAGCCGCCTTGGTGTTCCCCCTCCTCTCCCACCTCGCCCTCTGCCTGCACCGGCACAAGGACCTCCGACGCCGCTACGGCGCGTGGGCCGTCGTCACCGGGCCAACATCCGGCATGGGGCGGTCCACGGCCCTGGAGCTCGCGCGTAGGGGGCTGAATCTGGTCCTCGTCGGCCGCAACCCGGCCAAGCTCCGGGAAGTCTCCGCGGCGATATCCAAGGCCGCTCCGGCCGTCCAGAGTCCAGACCAAGACCGTCGTGTTCGACCTGTCGCTCGTCTCCACCGCTCAGGGTGAGAAATTATCACGCAGAACACTGCACACTACGCACACAAGCACGCATGCATCCATCCATTTAAGCTCCTCAAATGGATATCCGGCAGGGGACGAGGCGATGCGGCAGCTGCGGCGGACCGTGGAGGGGCTGGACGTCGGCGTGCTGGTGAACAACGCCGGGGTGCTCGAGGCCCCCACGGCGTTCCTGCACGAGGCCGGCGTGGAGGCGTGGGTGGACATGATACGGGTGAACTTGCTGGCGCTGACCGAGGTGACGGCGGCGGTGATTCCGGGGATGGTGGAGCGCGGGAGGGGAGCTGTGGTGAACTTCGGCTCAATGCATCGGAGGTCCTCCCCTCCTTGCCCATCTACACCATGTACGCCACCACTAAACAGTACGGCCGGCGTGCCAACTGCCAAGTAGAACTAGCGAGCAATCATGAGGCGACTTAATTTGTTTCACCGATTCCTTCCATGCAGCTATGTTGCTTGGTTCTCCAAGTGCCTTCACGTCGAGTATAGAAGCAAAGGAATCGACGTGCAATGCCAGGTACAGTAAATTCACCTCCCATGCATAATCTATAATTCTATATGCACTGCCACGGTGCCGCTGACAACAATCCTATGTGTAGGCACCGTTCTTCGTGACCGGAGCCATGGCGTCGGGCTTCTCGGAGGCCAAGCTATTCGCGCCGTTGACGCCGACGCCCGACGACTACGTGCGCGCAGCGGCGCGCTGGATCGGCCATGGCGCGCTCTGCGTGCCCAACTTGCGGCACCAGATCGCGTGGTTCATAGCCTACGTCGTGCCCGACTGGTTGCTCGAGGAGCTCCTCCTGCGTGAGCACCTGTGGCAGAGGAAGGAGCTTCAGATGATGAGGCCGTTGCCTCGTGCCCCAGCTGAGACTCGGGACCTAGTAAGCTACACAGGCACAAGCGGCTGCCTCAGCTGAGTGCTGAATGGCTGCGTGCAGTGGCGGACCCAGGATTTAGGAATGATGAGCATGGCTGAACTCTAACGCCCTTCTCAATAAGTTAGTTGGAAGAAGTCATCAGCATACATTCTTGCAAGTTTAATTAACTTGTCATTGTCATAGTTGGCAAAAGATTTTTCGGATACGCACCTCTGCTGAGTAGATCTCTTAGCAAAATGATTATTCAACTCAACAATAATTTGATCAAGCGCCCCATTAAATATTTCAAGATGGAAATTATCATAGTAAGCTACTAACTGGCTGCCATGACCCCTCTAATCTATAACTGGCGTTTCATCTTCCATAATTGGCATAACAAAAAAATCATGATTCAATCCCACAGTTTGATCGTCATGGATGCTCTGAAGTTGAATGAAGCGTACACACTGGTGGCTGCACCAATTCTAGACGATTGTCGTAGTCTACTACAAGATTTCGGAAAGGTCACTATTGAACATTGTTTTAAAGAGACAAATATGGTTGCCCATGATTTAGCTAGCTATGGGAGGGGTAATCCACCGACGGTGTGGTCGGATACACCTCATAGTTTTATTCTCAATGCTTTAGCAAACGATGTAAGTTTGATTTGAGATAATAAAGCAGCCGTGAAGGCTTTTCCATAAAAAAAAGACAAAAGCCCTCTGCCTCCTCGAAAATACCCAACCACTGTTTTCCTTTTTCCTCAATTGTTTTCTATGTGGTATCATTAAGGCCTACATCACGCACAATGTTTTAATCCTTTCATTGTAAGCATTACGATAGATCATTAGTCCTTTTCTAGAATTCTGGTATGCACTAAAGCACGAATACAAATCTTTCAGTTTTTTCCAACAAACTCAAATTTGTGGTCTTTTGTGTTGCATTGGTGTCATCATCACTCTGATTTGAGCTGATGAGAAAAATACGAAAGAGAAAAGATTGAATTGGATATTAAGACACCAAGAAACAACAATACAAAAGATGAACGTTTTTTTCTCGAATACGCAAAGCTTGTGTATCATTGCATTGATAGAAAGAAGATTGAATGAGTACAGAAGGTGATACAACACATGACATGAACGCAAGGGACGTGAACATGGTGCCCAAAACAGTTAGGATTAGGAACAAAGAGCAATAGGAAAAACCAAGGCAGTTGACCATGGAACTCCAGTGCCTGGCAAGCGGCGATGTGTTGGCATGGTCAAGCTACTGAGGAGGAACACAATGGTGTGCTTGCCCAGTAACTACGGAGGGGTGCGATCAAATGGAAGTGGGAAAGGCCAAACGGGCTCTTCCATCCCAACATCATAACGCCAGGCATCGCAGTATCGGGGCTAGCAGAATATGAATAGCATGGACTCTATTTTGTTTAATAAATTACTATATAAGTACCTTATACAACATGAGCCAAACCTGGCTACATCCTTGGCTGCCCTTGGTGCCCAGGACAAAATATATGGCAGGCACTGCATCAAGATGTTGAAGATTCGCACCCGCGACCCACCGTAGGAGAGCCCAAGCAAGGCGGAATATGTTTTTTTCCTTGCTTTTTCACTAGAGGTCTTTGTTCAAACAATTTTCTAAGCTCCTTCGGCTAGGGTTTCCTTCTTCAAACAATTTTCGGGGTTCCTTCAAATAGGGTTTCCTTCTTCTCCACATTTATTTCTTTTTCTTTCTTTTTTCATTTCCATTTTAGTTTTTTACTTCCTTTTCCACTTTTAATTTTCCTGTTTTACTTTATTTTTATCTAATATTCTGTTTTATTTACTTTTATATCCTTTTATTTTTTTAGTTTTCCCCTAAAAAATACATTAGCATTTTTAACGATATATGATGAACACTTTTATTTTATTTTTTTGCTTTTTTAAATATTTGTAAATACTTTTGAAACTGACAAGATATAAAGAAAAATTGCAAGATTCGTGACTTATTTCAAAGAATCATCAATATTTTAAAACTTTCTCATTGTTTTCTAAAATGCATGAAAATTTATTAAATTAGAAGAAAATATTTCAATAATTCGTGAACATTTGTAAGAAAATTTATTAAATTAGAAGAAAATATTTCAATAATTTGTGAAAATATATATAGGTAAAACTGTGTCTACCATAGCTTGCCACAGAACTAGTGAAGGGTCGCTAAACTTTTAATGGTTTAAAAGTTATTAAAAATATGAAATAAATATGGGAGCATCTAATGTAATAAGATGATCCAATGGAGGGATTGTCAAAATATGGATCTATGTGTCCTCGGCAAAAATAATAAGCATTTCAGCTCACTGCGATATAAATATATACTGAACTATTTGTTTTTTGTCCAGGACACATACAGTCATATTTTTTTAATCCCTCCGTTGGATCATGTTATATTATAGGTGTGTTGGTTCAGTATTTTTTTTCAGAATTTTTGAGAACTTTTGCACCGTTGAAACCCTTAACTAGTTATGTGGCAAGCACTTGTAGAAAATCCTCTAATTCTCTAACTTTGCCCCTAATTTTGTGGATATTTATTCTTTAATATTCATGCACATTTTAAAATTGTGTGCGCATTTTATAATTCCTTAATAGTATTTTAATCCTACGGTACTATATTTTTAATATATAGAAAAAATCTAGAAACATTGTTTTTGGAGGAAACCAGGCTGTAAATTCTAAGGGGAAAAATTGCAGTGAAAGAAAATGCTCGAGTGACGCAAAGAGTGTCAAATAGGAGGCCTCTGCTAGTTTCACCCTACATGTGTGAGTACCTACTGTCATTCCATAAAAAAAGCAATCCTGAGGAGTTAGTACAGAATAACAGTACTATTATTTTTTTCATGTTACAAAATAACAGTACTCATACAGTATCTAAAAATAATATAAACATTACTCATCCACCAACAAACTGTTTGAAGAACTTAAATTCTATTTGAATTCAGTTAATCATTTTATATTTTGCTGCTGCAAAACACAATGCATGACACAGAGCTGAGAATTCACTGCTGGTTGGAAACGCATTCTGCAGAAATGAAAAAAAGAAAAGAAACGAGGCTGTAAACTCCCATTACTAGAGCCGGTATCTAGTTAATCTTCCCGCTCCATAACCGTCTGCCAAGTGCCAACGTAAAAATTAATCCATGGGCACGTACGTTTACGCGGAGAAGAACGTTTCCCATCTCCACCGGAGCGTCTCTCCTCCCTACAAATACTTCGCACGCCTCTCGTCTCGTCGCCACACACACACACGCATGCACACTCGCTCGCTCACATCTCTACATCCATTCAGCGATCCCTGCACAGGTGCAACCCAACCACGCATGGCGCCTGCCTGCCACCTCGCGACGGCGACGCCGCCGCCGTCGTGGCGCTCCTCCTGCTCGCCGGCGGCCGGGGCGCCGAGGCGGGGGCGGACACGAGCGACTGCCGCGTCGCGCAGATCGCGTTCGGCGAATGCACCGACTACGTCACGAGCTTCGAGGACGGGCCGGTCCTGGTCTTCCCCCAGCCCCGCTGCTGCGAGGGGCTCCGGACCATCAGCGACTTGGCAACCACCAGCACCAGGGAACAGCGGCGGGAGCTCTGCGAGTGCGTGCGCTCGGTCATGGTCGCCGCCGGCAACGTGAACCCCCGCCACGCCGCGATGCTCAGCACCGGCGCCGGGTGCGGCATCAGGGCCAACTTCCTCCCATCCCCCTCCTACAACTACCGCTGCTCCCGGTACGTGTTCGTCTCTAGTACATATAGTCGCTATATATCTACTCCCTCCGTTTCTAGTACATTTTTTTTGCGAGGGGTTTCTACGTATTTCTTTTTTTTTGCGAGAGGGTTTCTACGTATTTCTAAATATAAGCTTTTTATAGAGATTGCAACAAGAACTACAGATGTATATAAACATATTTTAGAGGATAGATTCACTCATTTTGCTTCGTCTATAGTATGCATTAAAATCTCTAAAAAGACTTATATTTAGGAAAAGAGGGAGTAGGAGTATATATAGTATACGCGTTTGTATGGTCACACAAATATATAGTACTCCCCTTCCTTTGCTATAATAAATAATGAGGAGTACTATAATGAGCCAACTCTCGGTAATTGCTATATGAGTCGAAGCTCATATCCTCTTGATGAACAGTAAATTTAGAATAAATACCAAAACAATCAGAAATACGTATCAGAAAGTTTTTGGCATTCAATATGCTCAAGTGTGCTAAGTGCGTGCAAAATTTTGTGGTTAAATAACATTTGAGGAGCTTTTAGCAAAAAAACTGGGTTCAGTGGCGTTCTTTTTGAAAGTTTCTTTCACAACCTAATTTACTTTTGATGAAAGCTCCTCGAATCATTTCACATTTTCACTATGAATTTTTGCATGCAGCTTAGAGCGTCTTTGATGAAAAAAAGTTTTTTTTTGCAATTTTAATTGAATGTACTGTTCACGCCTAGCTGCAAATGCACTGGGCTCCTAATCGCTGCTTCCATCAACTCTGTTCTTACTGAAATAATTTCTTTGCAGGATCTGGTGAACTGAATAACAAATCATTCCACGGCCTAAACGAAGGGAATCCAATACCAGAAGACACGAAGCTTGCAAGGCTCGAACTACTTTCGTTTCCCTTTCTTTTGCGATGAGCTGGGAAGAAGAATGATTTGTATTTTCAGTTATACTTTAGCAAAATAAATAAATCGTCGCAAGCTCTGCAAAGTTATGTCACTGTTCAAGCTAGTGGTTGATGCCAACTTGACTTCACTTTTGGTTTGGTGGAAGAGAGTATATACATATCACTTAAATGTTATGGCCATATAACGAAAATTCAGATATCCCTGCAAAAAAAGCAATAATTCAGATATCACCAATAAGTGTGCTAAATGAATGTTGTGTACTAGTTTTCGATAGATAAAAGCAACTAAACTCCTCTTTATTTTGGTGCTTAGCTTCTTGTTGCTAAGTTTCTTTTATTAATTAGTCGTATTTGTGGACTGTAAACTGTGTTTTCGTCCCGATTTGGCCTGGTTGGTACTATAATACCATATCTTATGTTAAAGATTCACAACTATTTAGGAGTTTCTACCATGTAGAGTGCACTCTTCCTGTTGGAGCATCAGCATACTTCAGTTCTACTACGGCATCCATCTTATTTTGTGTGCAAATTGTTGTGTGATATTTTGTCACAATTTAATTTTGACAGAAGACAACAGTCTACACTTGCTTTGTTTTTTTTAATTCCGGTACCTTCGCCTGATATGTTTCTGTTCTTATTATGGAATGTAGATTACTTGCATGCTTGAATTGTTTTGACTCGCCCAAGCTAGCTGTACAGTAGAAGTTCAGCATGCACACAAGATGATCTGGTTGAGTTTTACTGGGATAATGTGTATCATTGCTATGTGCATGCTGAAACGGTTATGTATATGTGCTGAATTGATTAACTTATAGTTGCTTGTGATTGTTTGCAGACAGATCGAGACCAGAAGATTCTTCAGGAATAGAGGTGTCGCAAAGGCCCCTACAATTATATGTATACTAGATGACACCCCGCGCGTTGCTGCGGGAAATTGTTAGCACGCACAGGTAGAAGTTAAATTCAACAAATTTATAGGGGTTAAATGTTCAATAGTAGTAATGGCCCCAAAAAATAGTAGAAAGAAAGTTGAGCATAAGCAAATGAAAACAAACTGAATGACCATGGAGAAATCCTGACGAAAAGATATCAACATGATCTGATGTGTCTCTTAGCTAGGATCCATTGGCTACGTACATAGGGTAATTAGAAAAAATTAATCATGCTTGCCTGCATACGTGATGCAAGTAGAATACCCCACACACACACACACTTGCGCGGTGCTCTCGCTGGTGAGGTTGCCGGAGTGCGGTGAAAGAGATGATAGGTGAGGGACCCGGAAGCCTACACGCTAGTGACTTGGTGAAGCTGCCGGAGGACGTCGTACTGGAGATCCTTGCGCGCGTGCACGGCGTTGCCGACCTCTTTCGGTGTGCCGCTGTCTGCAAATGTTGGCGCGCTGTAGCCATCATTCCGGCGCCGCACTGCTCCTCCCTCGTCGGATTCCTAGGCCAGGAGCGGCGCCACTGCAGGGAAGGTCAGCTCCTTTGTCCCATACACCGCTGGCCTCTTCGAGGACTGCATCGTGTTGCTCACGTCGCACCACACAATCAGAGATGGGTCGATGGAGAAGAGGAGCAGCCATGCTGGGTGATTACTGCGTTTGTGGTGAGATTGAAAACACAGGGGTAGAATGGTAGATAAGGGAAGAAATAGTAGTTACCTGTGGTGCTCTTCGGCTGACAATTAATTAGAAGAAAGAGAGAAGAAAGCCAAAGAGAGGAAGGGAAAGGGTCAGAGGTGCACCACGAACTACACTATTGAAAGCTTCAACTAAACGGCTGATACACCATCCGAGCAAACTGAACAATTTATGAAGGGACCTTTCTGAGTTAATTAATACATTAGGGTCGTATTATTATAACATCTCAAATTTTCAATTTGGAATGTTATACATAGGTCATTCATGCATATCATATTTTATTGCATTTCATTTTGCGATTCTCGAAATCCTAATCAACTCAAGGACCCTCGGAGAGAGTTGGGGATTTTCCTAGTTCTCATATTTGAATTTTTCTCAAATATTGAAACAAGGATCACTTCGGTTTAATTTTCTTTTCTCCCCGAAAATATTTCATATTAAAATTATATGAGAGGAGATAATATGACTTCTGCAAAATAATGAAATGTTGGAGGAAAAATATTAAAATCAATTTGTATATTTTTATTTAGGATTTTATCGCTATTTTACTTGGATTAGGAAAAATATGCGTTTTCAAAATTGTATTAGAGGCTCAAATAAATGTTGACTTTGTCCGATATATTTTTAGAGGATGGGGAAAATTTTATTTCGGAATTTTTGGTGTCCGTTTAGTATTTCTTTTAATCATTTTTCTGCGCATCAAAATATTTTTTTTAAAAAGTGCGAACCGACTTACCGGGCCGTGTCCGGCTAGGACACTTAGCCCGGGGTTTTATAAGCCGCGCCCTCGAGGCCCGAGGCCCAAGTCGCCCCAGCCCCCGAAACCCTGGCGCCGCCCGCCCGCCGCCGCCGCCTGCGCCGCGCGCCGCCGCCCGCCTCCCGCCGCGCCGCCGCCGACCCCGCTCGCCGCTGCCGCCTAGCACTAGTAGAAAAGGGGGCAAAGCTCCAGGCCGGGTCAGCCCATCAGTCCCGGTTCAGTCTAAAACCGGGACCAATGGGGGCATTGGACCCGGTTCGTGAGCCCAGGGGGCCGGCCGGGCCACGTGGGCCATTGGTCCCGGTTCATCTGGACCTTTTGGTCCCGGTTGGTGGGACGAACCGGAACCAATGGGCCTCGCTCCTGGCCCACCACCATTGGTCTCGATTGGTGGCTTGAACCGGGACAAATGAGGTGCCTATGTATACCCCCTCGCGTAAGAGCAGAGCACACTGCTCTGTTTTTTCTGGCCGAGGGGGAGAGGGCTTGGTGGTGCTCTAGCTCACCTCCTATGCACAGAAGGTGTTCGATGGAATGCCCGAGCCACAGTACTTAAGCTTTCTCCTCTCCAAGCTCGACCTCCAAACTCCATTTTTCTCAATATTTGTCTAGGTTTAGCGGTCCGTCACGCCCCGTCCCCGTCTTCACCGCCGTCGATCACCCGCGCCGAGCTCATCGCCGACACCACCGTGGTGAGCCTCTTATTCTTATCTTCTTTCTGAAATGAAAAAATATTCTTACTTGTATGTTTACATAGATACTTGTATTATTTTCTTACTTTTATTATTGCATCTTATATAGTGAGATGGTTTTGGTATCCGCCCCCGTCGGCCCTCGTCCTGTCTATGATTCGGATGTGGTATATATATTATCTTTATAACTATTGGTTCATTTATTGTTTATGAAAATTATGCCGACCAACGTGACATAGATTTTATTTATGTAGGATGTATGTGAATCGGAAATTCTAACCGACCCTATTGTCGAGAGGTTAAATTTAGTTGAAGAAGAAAACAATATGTTGAA
This sequence comes from Triticum dicoccoides, assembly GCF_002162155.2. Classification (NCBI taxonomy): domain Eukaryota; kingdom Viridiplantae; phylum Streptophyta; class Magnoliopsida; order Poales; family Poaceae; genus Triticum; species Triticum dicoccoides. The sequence continues at coordinate 76,409,294 of NC_041392.1, forward strand.
GGAAAAAATAAAAAAATTAAGGAGGAGAAGATGATATTGGAGTTGCATGTTGCGGATGTCGTCGATGATCACAAGATCAAGATGGATGCAATGCGCTTGAAGATTAGAAAGATTAGAAAATATTCCATTGATGCCAAGACTTGGTATCATTATGCCGTTGGATCAATTGTTACCTTGGTTGCGATTATGATCGCATTTGTTTTCGTATTGAAATGTTTTACATAGTTTCAATGTATGGTTTAATTAATTAGATGCTCTGGAGAGCTATATGTTGTTAGATGAGAACTATGTATGTACTTTGGTTTTAATGTGATGATGAACTTCTATTAATTTGGACACTTAATTATATATAATGCACGCAGATGAACCGACAATGGATGTACGGTGACAGACACACCTCCGAGTACATTAAGGGCGTGCATGAGTTTCTCGATGCGGCTGAGGCAAACAAGCAGAATGGTTTTATGTGTTGTCCATGCATTGAATGTGGGAATACGAGGTCTTACTCTAACAGGAAAATCCTTCACTCCCACCTGCTTTACAAGGGTTTCATGCCACACTATAATGTTTGGACGAGGCACGGAGAAATAGGGGTTATGATGGAAAACGGTGAAGAAGAAGAGTACGATGACAACTATGTGCCCCCTGAATACAGTGATGCTGCAACGGGGGGAGCTGGTGAAGATCAAGAGGAACCAGACGATGTGCCCAATGATGCTGCAACGGGTGAAGCTGCTGAAGATCAAGAGGAACCAGACGATGTGCCCGATGATGATGATCTCCGCCGGGTCATTGTCGATGCAAGGACGCAATGCGAAAGTCAAAAGGAGAAGCTGAAGTTCGATCGCATGTTAGAGGATCAAAAAAAAGGGTTGTACCCCAATTGCGAAGATGGCAACACAAAGCTCGGTACCGTACTGGAATTGCTGCAGTGGAAGGCAGAGAATGCTGTGCCTGACAAAGGATTTGAGAAACTACTGAAAATATTGAAGAAGAAGCTTCCAAAGGATAACGAATTGCCCGACAGTACATACACAGCAAAGAAGGTCGTATGCCCTCTAGGATTGGAGGTGGAGAAGATACATGCATGCCCTAATGACTGCATCCTCTACCGCGGTGCATACAAGGATCTGAACGCATGCCCGGTATGCGGTGCATTGCGGTATAAGATCAGACGAGATGACCCTGGTGATGTTGACGGCGAGCCCCCCAGGAAGAGGGTTCCTGCGAAGGTGATGTGGTATGCTCCTATAATACCACAGTTGAAACATCTGTTCAGAAACGAAGAGCATGCCAAGTTGATGCGATGGCGCAGTGAGGACCGTAAGAAAGACGGGAAGTTGAGAGCACCCGCTGACGGGTCGCAGTGGAGAAAAATTGAGAGAAAGTACTGGGATGAGTTTTCAAAGAACCCAAGGAACGTATGGTTTGCTTTAAGCGCGGATGGCATTAATCCTTTCGGGGAGCAGAGCAGCAATCACAACACCTGGCCCGTGACTCTATGTATGTATAACCTTCCTCCTTGGATGTGCATGAAGCGGAAGTTCATTATGATGCCAGTTCTCATCCAAGGCCCTAAGAAACCCGGCAACGACATTGATGTGTACCTGAGGCCATTAGTTGAAGAACTTTTACAGTCGTGGAATGGAAACAGTGTACGTACGTGGGATGAGCACAGACAGGAAGAATTTAACCTAAAGGCGTTGCTGTTCGTGACCATCAACGATTGGCCCGCTCTCAGTAACCTTTCAGGACAGACAAACAAAGGATACCACGCATGCACGCACTGTTTAGATGACACTGAAAGTATATACCTGGACAAATGCAGGAAGAATGTGTACTTGGGCCATCATCGATTTCTTCCGACCAACCATCAATGTCGAAAGAAAGGCAAGCATTTCAAAGGCGAGGCAGATCACCGGAAGATGCCCGCCATGCGTACCGGTGATCACGTACTTGCTATGGTCAATGATTTACACGTAATCTTTGGAAAGGGTCCCGGCGGACTAGCTATTCCGAATGACGCTGAGGGACACGCACCCATGTGGAAGGAGAAATATATATTTTGGGACCTACCCTACTGGAAAGACCTAGAGGTCCGCTCTTCAATCGACGTGATGCACGTGATGAAGAACCTTTTGCGTGAACCTGCTAGGCTTCTTGGGCATGTATGGGAAGACAAAAGATACACCTGAGGCACGGGAGGACCTGCAACGTTTGCACGAAAAAGACGGCATGCCTCCGAAGCAGTATAAAGGTCCTGCCAGCTACGCTCTTACGAAAGAAGAGAAAGAAATCTTCTTTGAATGCCTGCTTAGTATGAAGGTCACGACTGGCTTCTCATCGAATATAAAGGGAATAATAAATATGCCAGAGAAAAAGTTTCAGAACCTAAAGTCTCATGACTGCCACGTGATTATGACGCAACTGCTTCCGGTTGCATTGAGGGGGCTTCTATCGGAAAACGTCCGATTATCCATTGTGAAGCTATGTGCATTCCTCAATGCAATCTCTCAGAAGGTGATCGATCCAGAAATCGTACCAAGGATAAGGAGTGATGTGGCGCAATGTCTTGTCAGTTTCGAGCTGGTGTTCCCACCATCCTTCTTCAATATCATGACGCACGTCCTAGTTCATCTAGTCGACGAGATTGTCATTCTGGGGCCCATATTTCTAAACAATATGTTCCCCTTTGAGAGGTTCATGGGAGTCCTAAAGAAATATATGTCCGTAACCGCGCTAGGCCAGAAGGAAGCATCTCCATGGGCCATCAAACAGAGGATGTTATCGGGTTTTGTATTGACTTCATTCCTGGCCTTAAGAAGATAGGTCTCCCTAAATCGCGGTATGAGGGGAGACTGACTGGAAAAGGCACTTTTGGAAGTGACTCAATAATATGCAGGGACGGATATTCTTGGTCTCAAGCACACTACACAGTTCTACAGAACTCTACCTTGGTGACCCTGTATGTCAATGAACACAAAAACAGTCTGCGCTCCAAACACCCGGAGCAGTGCGACGACTGGATTACATGTGAACACATCAGGACTTTCAGTAGTTGGTTGGAAACACGTCTCAGAGGTGACACCACTGTTTGTGATGAGCTGTACTTGTTGTCCAGGAGACCATCTTTGACTGTATTGACTTACAAAGGATAAGAGATAAATGGGAATACATTTTACACGATCGCCCAAGATCAAAAGAGCACCAACCAAAACAGCGGTGTCCGCTTTGATGCAGCAACCGAGAGCGGAAAGGACACATATTATGGTTACATAATGGACATATGGGAACTTGACTACGAACATGATTTTAAGGTCCCTTTGTTTAAGTGCAAATGGGTCAATCTGTCAGGAGGCGGGGTACAGGTAGACCCATAGTACAGAATGAAAACAGTGGATCTGAAAAAATCTTGGGTACATTGACGAACCGTTCGTCCTAGCCAATGATGTGGCACAGGTTATCTATGTGAAGGACATGTCTATCAAACCGAGAAAAAGAAAAGATAAGGAAGCAAATACATCATACGATGAGCCAAAGCGCCACATAGTTCTTTCAGGAAAAAGGGACATCCTGGGAGTGGAGGGCAAGACAGACATGTCTGAAGATTATGAAAAGTTTCATAAAATTCCTCCCTTCATTTGAAAACTATGAATTTAGGTCGAATTTTCTCTATAGGTGCATCTATGTCATTTTTTTAGTAAAGTTAATCACAAACTTGTGATTCACACAAATTTCAAAGAATTCAAATTTTAACTATTCAAATTTGAAAACTAATGGCACTAATAGAAAGTTTATAATTTTTCTAAAACTAATGACACTAATACAAAATTTATAATTTTGCTGACCTAAAAGCAAAAAGAAATAAAAAATAAAGCAAAAAACAAAAGAAAATAAATAATGCAGAAAACAAAACAAAAAATCTGGGAAAAAATAAAAATAGCAACAATAAGTATTTTTTGTAAATAGAAACAAAATAAAATAAATAAAGCAACAAAGAAAACAAAAAAACTAAAAAAGTGTTTTCAAATTTGAAAACTAATGGCACTAACAG
>NC_041392.1:76413538-76414206 GCF_002162155.2 Triticum dicoccoides
AAAATAAAGCAAAAAATAAAAGAAAATAAATAATGCAGAAAAAAACAAAAAAACTGGAAAAAATAGCAACAATAAGTATTTTGTTGCAAGTAGAAACAAAATAAAATAAATAAAGCAACAAAGAAAAAAACAAAAAAAGTGTTTTCAAATTTGAAAACTAATGGCACTAACAGAAAGTTCATAATTTTTCTAAAACTAAAAGCAAAAAAGAATTTAAAAATAAAGTAAAAAACAAAAGAAAATAAAAAATGTATAAAACAAAACAAAAAACCGGAAAAAATAGCAACAATAAGTATTTTGTTGTAAGTAGAAACAAAATAAAATAAATAAAGCAACAAAGAAAAAAAGTGCCACCTACTGGGCCCCCACGACTTGAATACGACTAGAAACCCTACCATGGGCCAGGATTCAGACGCGCAGGAGGCCCAGTAGGCCCACAGGCACACAGCGCAGGGTTAGGCCCGAAAGCCTGCATTTGAGAGGAGCTCGAGAGGGAAGGCGCATCAGCGCTTATAAACCACTCTCGAGCTCTCTCAGCTAGCGAGGTGGGACTAAAGTTTTGGCGCGGGGCAGCACAAGGCCTTTGGTCCCAGTTGGTGCCAGCAACCGGGACTAAAGGGGGCATTGGTCCCGGTTCGTGGCACAAACCGGGACCAATGGCCCCCTTT
>NC_041392.1:76414416-76445951 GCF_002162155.2 Triticum dicoccoides
GCCGGCCGTCGCCCACGCCCTCGCCCCCGCGGTCGCCATCGCCCGCGCCCTCGCCGGCCGTTGCCCGCGCCCTCTGCGAGCACCGCGCGTCTGCCGCCGCCGCCGTGCAATTTTTTAAATTATACATGCTGTTTTTACATTTTCATATATATATGTATGTATGTATTTTTTAGATATATGTATTTTTTGATGTATGTTCATATATGTATGTATGTATTTTTTACATGTTTTTGTATGTATGTATGTATTTTTTCAATTGTAATGATGTTTTAAAAATACATATATGCAAAAGTTAGATTTTTAATTAGAAAAGTTTTATCTATATATGTTCTCTGATTTAGTACATTTTAGGTTAGTTTCATTTTATAAAAAGTTTTATATATTTAAGAAGAAGGAATGGAAGGAAGAAGAAGGAAGAAAAGGTTTTATATATGAGGGTCGAGAGGGGGTCGACGGTCGCCGAGGGGTCGAGGGTCGAGAGGGGGTTTAGGGTCGCCGAGGGGTCGAGGGTCGTCGAACATTGAGAGGAAGAAGAGGATAAAAAAAGAAGAGGAAGAGGAAAAAAAGGAGAAGAAAGAATAGAGGGTCGCCGAGCGGTAGAGGAAACCCTAAATAGCAAGTATCGTCGGTGTGAGATACATGTGGCCGTCGGTGTCGGACACTATATCCACGTCCCACAAGTGACGTGGGCTCCTCTATTCTTTCTTCTCCTCTTTTTTTTCTTCTTCTTACTCTTTTTTTATCCTTGAAGCGTTGTCGAGGCCACCCCAAACCCTAGAGAAGCAGCGTCGAGGCCACTAATTAATATTAGTTCTACGTTTGCCACTAATATATCCATCTGTCATGTTTGAATAATAATTGCCATGTTGTAAATATTTGTAGAAACTATGGACACAACCCGAGACGAAGTACAAGAAGAGTTGTTGGGGCCATAATCGCACGAGGAAGTGATGCTGTTTGCTCATTGTTTCTCAACGACACCGATGGTCTGGAAGCAGCTTGCTATGATTATGATGGCTTCGGTGACCCAATGCCGGTGCAAGAAGGAGACCGTGAGGATGGCTCCGGTGACCCAATGCCGGTGCAAGAAGGAGACCGTGATGACGTCTCCGGTGACCGAACCGAGTCGGGCCAGGTATATATATTAGTTAAGCCTGTGCTGACTAGCTAATTGATGCATTCATTATTTTGGTATGTACACATCTTAATTAAGTCTTTGTTCTTTTTTCTAGCCCTCCGGATCGAGCACAACTTTGGTAAAGAGACAAGGCCCGAAGAAAAAGTTAAGCTCGGATGAAAGGTTTGAGATCATAGCAATCGCGCCTGACGGCCAACCGATTGAACCCATCCGGACAAAGAGCACATTTGTTGCTCAGTGCGGGGTTCTGGTTAGGGACAAGATCCCGATCAGCATCCAGCAATGGTTAAAGCCGGCTACAGAAGACCCCGAGGTGTCTTATGTCAATGATATGTAGAAAAATGATCTTTGGACTGAGCTGAAGTCAAATTTCACCCTACCGCCAAAGGATGATCCGGAGTAGCCAGTTAAAGATCAATTAATCAAGTCTTTTACTCTTAAGAGGATGGCAGAACTATTCAGGAGGTGGAAGAAAGAGCTGAATAAGTTTGTCGATAAAAAAGAGACACCAGAATTTAAGGGCAGATAAGAAGATCAGAGATCACTGGCCCGCATTTGTGGCCCACAAGACATCGGAAAAGAGTAAGAAGATGTCGGCGACAAACAAGCAAAATGCTGCGAAGAAGAAGCATCACCATCGCACGGGGTCAGGTGGCTACCTCGTAGCCCGGCCTAAGTGGGCCAAGACTGAGAATGATCTGGTTGATAAAGGGATCGAACCAGAGACAATTAACTGGCCAGACCGTTGCCGGACTTGGTTATTCGGGGCTGGCGGAATCTTGGACCATGTATCAGGGAAGTGCATTTGGACGGACGAGCAAATGGAAATACCATTCAAGAGGCTTAAGCACTATATCGAAGCAGCACAGCAAGGGACATTCGTTCCAGACAGAGAGAACGACGAGCTCACAATGTCCCTCGGGAATCCTGAGCACCCTGGACGGACACGAGGCATGCCAGGCTCCATTCCGTGGAAGGTTGGGTTTCCGAACGCAGGCGGTTACAAATGCCACGAGAGGAGGAAGAAAGTGGACCAGACCCAACTGCAGGCGCTGCACGCTAGGGTACAAGCGATAGAGAAACGAGAAGCAAATCGCAGCAAACAAACTGCCAAAGCTTCCCCCGAAGCTACCCCGCCATCTCAGCGGAGAACCAGCATGGCTTCCACCGAGCTGCTTCAGCCGGAGCATGTCTTGACGGCTCCTGCCAGCTATCCCGTGGATGCTATCACGGTGTCTCAAAATTTCCACCTTATGATGCAATGGATTAATATGAAGGTCAAGGCGGCTGTTGGCTCTGTTTTTCCTACTGAACCCGGCGCAACTTTTCACTGCCGGCCGATTCCAGAAGGATATGCTAGGGTGATGGTCGATGAAATAATGGAGGGATTTGAGGACCTCCAGCTTGACCACCCTACCAGTGAAGGGGAGACTCGGCTTGGTTCTGCTCTGAAGACTCCATGCCTATGGCGAAAGGAGCTCATCAACCTTCCGAACTGGACGCCTCCGCCTCCTCCTCCTCCTCCGGCGAGTTAGGGCACTCCGCGTCCTCCACCGCCTCCTCCTCCGGCGAGTGACGATCAGGGCACTCGGCCGACTCCTTCTCCGGCGCGTGGCGGCACTCCGCCTCCTTCTCCGCCTGCGCCGGCGCACCCGAGCAGCCAGCCTCCTCCTTCTCCACCTCGTCAGCAAGGGCAGAAGAGACCCGCCGCAGCTCTGGCTGCTCCGGCATCGTAGTCCTTATCCTCCGCCTCGTAAGCAAGTAAAGAAGACAGCCGCTCCGTTTGCTCTGCCGGTGTCTAGCAGTATAGCCAAAGGCGGGAGGACATACATATTCGGTCCTTCTCTGAAGACTCCAGAGAAGTTACCATACGAGAGGACCCCGGAGGAGAACGCCGAGATCGCGCGAGAATAAGTAAGGAACTTCTTTGAAGGGGTGAAAGCAAAGAAACATCCACCACCGGAGGAGAAGGCAGATCCGGTGAAAGCGAAGCACACTCTGGCTGCCCTGACAAAACCACCCAAGTCTCCGCCAAAAGGCAACTATGAACGCATTATTGGAAAGGCATTTGCCGAAGCAGAGCGGTCGGGAAGTACTGTCAGTGATCAAAGGCTGAAAGAACGACGAGCTGGGAAAAAAATTGCCTAGCTCGGCGAACAAGCGAAGCAATCGTGCCCCCCGCTCGAGGTTCCTAGCGACATCGTCGCTAATGATCCGAGGATGGTGCCCGGTTATGGCAATCTTGGAGATTACCTGCCCGACGATGTACATTATGATTTCATGGAGGTGCAGATACAAAGAGACCAGTACGGGAAGCCTCTCGTCAAAGATGAAAGATCTCTATCAACGATGATGCGAAGATTGCATGATTGGTACTTGAAAATCTGCAGAGAGTCTAGGGGGAGGAGTACTTTGTATGTGAGAGTTAAAAAGGAGCATGACCTCGTTGGAATTGAACTGTTGCCTGTTCCATTTGAGGAGTTCTTTCAGTTTTTCAATCAATTGGCCCTCGATAAAGCAACGGTCACCTGCTACTGTCTGTAAGTAGTACTACTTCTATCATTAAGTCTCTCTATATAGCTCAGCTCTTTCATTGCATGTATTTATAATTATCCTCACTATATTATGCAGATTGAAGTTCATCGAATTGAAGAAAAGACAAATCGGTGATATTGGGTTCATTAACACAAATCTCATAGATGCAACTCAGGTTAAATTTCATGCCACAGATACCGAGGCCAACTTGCTACGATCATTGGTAATAAATGAAAACAAAGATATAATACTATTTCCTTACAACTTCAAGTGAGTGTTACTGTCTTATGCATATATATTAGTCAAGGTTATAGTAATGTAATTGATGAGTTATGCATGCGTGTGCAGTTTCAATTATATTCTCCTAGAGATTAAGCTTGAGCAGGGACTAGTAACCGTCTTAGACTCGAGATGAAAAGATCCCCAGGACTATGCGGACATGACTCAAATGCTCGAGAAGTAAGTTAAATCGATCATTATCCACCATATCAGCAACTTTGTTCATTTCCTGATATATCAAGTAATTTTTTTCTTTGTCTGGCAGGGTTTGGAGAAAATTCACCAAAAAAGCTCCGGGACTGCCGAAGAAGATGCAATTTAGACACCCGAAAGTAAGTACTATAGTAGCATGTTCCGCGCATCTCCTAGTGATTCAAGCGCTAGTTTCATCAATACCATTTGGCATACTTGCTTATCAATTTGATTGATCTCTATTTCTTGTAAAGTGGTTGTGGCAGGAACAAGGGAATGATTTCTGTGGATACTACGTTTGCGAGTCCATCTGCCACACGACCTGTGAGCGGGGCTACTCTGACGAACAATATGAAGTGCATAAATAACAACATTCACAATTTTATTTTATTACCATCATTTGTGTTGAGTTTCATTCATTCATACATATATGTATTGACCCCCTTCTTCAAATTAGATGTTTCGGAAGCGGGATGAACTCCTAGCACCAGCTCGCATGCGAGCAATTCAAGAGGAATTGGCGGCATTCTTTCTTGACCACGTGATCGCTGAAGACGGAGAATACTATGTGGACCATGCGTCTGTATGTTAGGGGATTATATTTGTAAGAGATAATTATTGTATATATGTAGCTGGTAGTGTCAGATAGATATACGAGAACTTGTTGTTCCGACCAATCTCTCGGAGAAGGAGAGGTGGTCAATATCACTTCTCTCTGTATGCATATATGTTCATGATGATCTTCTGTTTCCTTCGTTTGCTTACTAGCTAGCTAGCGTGTCTAGTCCTCTCTATACGTATGTATAGTACATAGCATCGACCAAGCACGGACATAAGAGAGGACACTTCTCTCTATTAATTATAGCTAGCTAACACAATATATGAAACACCTAAATTAACCCCCCAAAACCCCCAACCCCCCCCCCCTTTCAAAAAAAAAACCCAGCAACAGAAATGCTGACGCGTGGATGCCTATTGGTCCCGGTTGGTGCCACCAACCGGGACCAAATGCCCTCCTGCCCGGGCTCCGCGCACAGGCCACATGGAGGCCCATCTGTCCTGGTTCTGGATTGAATCGGGACTAAAGGGACAGGGCATTAGTACCGACCCTTTAGTCCCGGTTCAGGAACCGGGACAAAAGGCCCTTACGAACCGGGACAATAGGCCCGTTTTCTACTAGTGTAGCTCGCCGCCGCACTGCCTTGCCGCCCCACACCCGACCCGCCGGAGCCGCGCCGCCTCGCACCGCCGTTCCACCGCCGCCTCGCCGTCCGCCGGAGCCGCACCGCCCCCGCACCGCCGTTCCGCTGCCGGTTTTCGTGAGAAAACCGTTCGGTTTTCTTTCGAAACCCTAGATCCCGCTTTTTCTATTAGATCGGTTTTTCCGTCGGTTTATTTATTTTGCGGACGTTCGTCCGTATGTTCGTTTTAACGAACGCCGTTCATCCGTTAGTCACAGATAGTGAACATTCGTTCATTAACCTATTCGTCAGTTTTTTCTTTTTCCAGGGTTTTCTGCGATTATTTTCGATCGCGATTTCTGCTCTGATCTTAGTTTTATTTTATCTTTTCGCTCGTTTATCGGAATCAGGTGATTCAAGCGCCTGGATCTTCGTCTCGAAGCCCTCTTTTTGTTTAACCAACTTGAACAAGATTTTGGTACTGTAAAATTTGATTTCAGTCCAGACTAGTAAATCAGATCTTGTTTCTTTCACAGTTTGAGTTTCGTTGCTCCGTTTGATTTGTTTCTTTTTGCAAACCGGAGTTCTTCAGTTGAACTTTCTGGATAGATCTTCTTATTTGAATTTTACCCATGCATCCTTGTTTGATTGATTATGAATGCTATTGTTTGTTTATGATAGAACACCCGGAGTGCGAAGTTTGCTACTACGAGTCTTTAGGATTTGCAGATCGTCAGCAAGGCAAGTAACACTTTGATCATACCCCTTTATCACCCGGTTTTTATGCATTAGTTTCAACCCTCACACATTGCATGAGTAGGATCTCCTAACATGTGGGTCTGGGAAGTAGATGATGAGGTAGAACCTATTACCTGTTTTATTATCAAACCCTTGGGAGTTACTTCTATGTCATGCTTACATTGTCATGCTATGCTCGTAGATGTGGATTGGGTTTGAGTGTATCCATTACAGTTGTGAGTTGTTAATTAATGGTTCAACTTAAGGTGGCAACTTTAATACACATCTGGGTGGATTGCTTGTGGGCACCTGGAGAATCCAGTGTTGTCCTAGGATGTCCCGGAGTACCCGTGTGATCATCCTATGGTCCGCCACCCAAGCTCAAAGGGATCATAAGACTATTCATGCTAGAAACTTCCGTGTGCAGCCACAAGCCATTATGGGCGCTGGCATAGTTGAGTAAGTTGCGTGAGCTCTTGAAGAGGTGGACTAGAAGATGTAGGGGGTTGTAGGTGTACCGGTCCGCCTGGAGTAGAGAGCAAATGTTTCTGAAAGATTGTCGGTCATCCGTTTCTCAAACACCCTATAGTGCGAGAAATCCAACGGAGGAGATCGAGTCTTGTGGGGAAAAGTGCGCAAACCTCTGTAGAGTGTATAAACTAATCATGGTTAGCCGTGTCCCCAGGTTATGGACATCTTGAGTATCTGGTTCTTGGATTATCATATGGATCTCATCACTCTAAATTAATTTGTTGGGTTGATAATTACTTTTAATTGGGATTGAGTTGGAGGAACCTTCTCAATATTGATCAACTACCATGATAGTTAAATAAAATATATTCCTTTATTGTAGGGAAAAATTGGCTTTTCGCAAAACATATTAACCATACAGCCTCCACCAGACATATATGCATGTAGTGATAGCATTTAGCTGTTCATTACTCTCCTGTGTTACATTGCCAACATATTCCATGTGTTGATCCGTTTTCGAGCTGCAACGTATCATGTTGCAGACTTTTCAGACGAGGAGTAAGATGATAGGTCTTTTGTCATGCACTCAGCTATGCCATTGGAGTTGATGGAGTCACTTTATCTTCCAAGCCTTCCGCTGTTATCTTATTAGATGGACTTAAGCCATATTTATTGTAATAAGTTCTCTCTTGAGACATTCGATGTAATAAGTGTGTGCTTGCCACTCTATTATAAATCCTTCGAGTACTGTGTGTGTCAGCATTACCGATCCAAGGATGACACTGAAGCACAGAGACTTGACCATTTGAGGTCGGGTCGCTACAAGATGGTATCAGAGCACACATTGAATGTAGGACACGACCACTAAGAAAAGCCATATGCCACTCTTCTCTACTTATTTCTGACTCCTCTCCATTTTCTACTCTTTAGGATGGTGGACTCGAGGAACAAGTTTGCACAACCGGATGAAGACACACATTTTTGGACGACACTTGAAGGAAGTCACTAAGTACCTGAACATTGGAATAGCAAGCTTTACCAGGACCTATACCGCCACTTTACTAGAAGAGGAGCGCTAGATGATTCGAGTTCAAGTTCCAGGAAGGACGTTCTCGCCAGTCACTAAACCCATAGAGTTTTCCTTTGATGCACCAACTTGTAGTCTAGGCAAGAGTATGGCAGCCCACATTGCTATGGGATGCTTCGGTGAAGTTTACCACAAGGAGCTAAAGGACACTATCTACTAGATATGTGGGCGCCAAGATGAGCAATAGGAGATGATCAACACCAGGAAGGACATGTCCATTGCAGCATTCATATAGGAATTAAACCATCACATTCGTCGCTAGGAGAACCAGATGTGCGCAAGCATGATAGATTTGAAGAAGGCGATGATCAGGATCATGGAGCTAGAAGAGGAGCTTAAGTCTACACGCAATGGATATGAGGAGGAAATGATGATACTTGTGGAGAGGAATGACGACATGACCAGGAAGCTAGGAGTTTTTATGGGAGACCCCACGCCAGGAGGAGAAGACGACGAACCCAAGGAGATTCGTTCTGAAGACTACATCATCATCGACGACACCGACACCGACCCGGATAGTAGTGATGATGACTATGAAGACTAAGCTGGAGCGGATATCATGGAGTCTTCCACCAATCAAAATTTCTAGTAGACCACCATACTATTAGTAGTACCCCCCATGTAAACATTAGGAGTCCGAGCACTATAATGATAGTTAGACAGATTATATGCCCTTGCTTGATTGATTGAGTGATATGATATGATTGTGTTTGTCTCATGTGCATATGGGTAGTGTTTTCTCATTAGAACTCATTCTATTCTAATCTCTTCCCTCTAAACCCATCAAATGCCTCCGAGAGGTGACCCCGGTTTTGCTTTCCCGCCGGAGCTCACTCAGTGGATCCAGCAGCAGAATGCCTTGATGCAGTTGTTAGCTCAGAACCAAGGCAACAACAACAACAACAACAACAACCCACTGCCACCACCCCCAGTTGACAACTTAGCCCGTTTTCTGAGGCTGCAGCCACCGGTGTTTTCCAGTAGCATCAAGCCAATTGTTGCTGATGATTGGCTGCGCAGGATTGGAAGGGAGTTGACCACCGCAGGTTGCACAGATGCTGAGAAGGTGCGTTTTGCCGCACACCAATTAGATGGACCCGCAGCCGCATGGTGGAAGAATTACACAACCACTTTTCCTATAGCCAATGTCACCTGGGAGCAGTTTCAACAAGCATTCCGCACAGCCCACGTATCCACTGGAGCTATGAGCATGAAGAAGCGTGGGTTCCGCAACTTATGCCAAGGGAACCGTATTGTAGGCTAGTACGTGGAGGAGTTTAGTAAGTTATCCCGCTATGCTCCAGATGATGTGGCCACAGATGCCGCGAAGCAGGAGAAGTTTATGGAAGGGCTGAATGATGAGATGAGTATGCAGTTAATGGTGGCAATATTTAACAACTACCAGGAGTTGGTAGATAAAGCTCTCATGATCGAAGGGAAGCAACAGCAGATAGAGAGTCGCAAGAGGAAATATGGACAAGGGAAGTACAATTCAGGATCTCAGTAGAAGCCTCGTTTTACCCCGAACTCGGGAGGGCTTACCCATAACCATGGAGGCCACACTCACAATGGAGGAAGTTCCCATAATCATAATGGACCAAATAATGGGAATGGGAATGGGAATGGAGCAAGCAGCAATCAGAACTGTTCCAATCCAGCCACACCCACCAAGAGGGACCTAAGCCACGTTACTTGTTTCAAGTGCGGGAAGACTAGACACTATGCCATTGAGTGCCCTGAAGCGAAGAACGGAAATGGTAATGGGAGCTCTGGGAAGAAGCCCAATCCATTTAACAAAGGACAAGTGAACCGCGTGAACGTGGAGGAGGTTGAAGAGCAACCAGATGCAGTTATCGGAAATTTTTTAGTTAAGTCGTTTACTGCAATCATTCTTTTTGATACTGGTGCATCGCATTCATACATATCAAGGGGATTTGTGGATAAGTATAAGTTGCCCACTAGAGTTCTTAAGACACCTATGCTAGTAACCTCACCCGGACCCGAGTATATGGCAAGAAATGGATGTTTTCAGATGTCATTAACCATAGGTAGTCATGTTTTCTCCTCTGACTTGATAATTATGGAGTCGCAAGGATTAGATGTGATACTAGGAATGGATTGGGTGTCGATGTATGGAGGAAACATCGATTGCGCCAGTAAGTCAATTCTGCTTACTACCCGGGAGGGAAAAAGGATCAAGTATGTATCCAGGCATGCGCCAAGGAGAACCCAAGTACATTCTCTCATGGGAGTTGTTTAGGAGGAAGTGCCTGTTGTGAAGGATTACCCAGATGTATTTCCAGAGGAGTTACCAGGCATGCCTCCAGACCGAGACATCAAGTTTTTGATAGAGCTGTTGCCAGGCACCGGGCCTATATCAAAGAGACCGTACCGGATGCCCGCGAATGATCTGGAGGAGATCAAGAAACATATTAAGGAGTTATTGGAGAAAGGTTACATCCGACGGAGTTCATCACCATGGGGAGCCCAGTGCTATTGGTTGAGAAGAAGGATAAGTCTATGAGAATGGTTGTTGATTATCGGGCATTGAATGAAGTGACAATCAAGAACAAGTACCCACTACTGATGATCAATGATATGTTTGACCACCTGCAAGGAGCTAAAGTGTTTTCGAAGATCGACCTGCGATCAGGTTACCACCAGCTGAAGATTCGAAAAAAGGATATACCAAAGACATCTTTTACCACAAGGTATGGGCTTTATGAGTATACGATTATGTCATTTGGATTGACTAATGCCCCTACCTATTTCATGAGTATGATGAATAAGGTATTCATGGAGTTCTTGGATAAGTTTGTCATGGTGTTCATTGAGGATATTTTAGTATACTCAAAGGATGAAGAGGAACATAAGGAGCATTTGCGTTTAGTTCTCGAGAAACTCAGGGAACATCAGTTGTGTGCCAAATTTAGCAAATGTGAGTTTTGGTTGAAGGAAGTTGGATTTATTGGACATGTTATATCAGGAGAAGGTATAGCAGTAGACCCCATCAAAGTTCAGTCGTTCACTGAGTGGTTGGCACCCACCTCAGTTGGAGAGATCCGCAGTTTTTTTGGACTCGCGAGATACTATCAGAGATTCATTGAAAATTTCTCTAAGATTGCAAAGCCTATGACGATGTTGTTGAAGAAGGATACCAAGTTCCATTGGACTAAGGAATGTGAAGCAAGTTTCCAGGAGTTAAAGAAACGTTTGACTACATCCCCAGTGCTGATTCTGCCGGATATACGCAAGGATTTCCAGGTGTATTGCGACGCCTCTCGCTTAGGACTTGGAGGAGTACTTATGCAAGACAGAAGAGTTGTTTCATATGACTCATGACAACTTCGACCGCATGAGTTGAATTATGCCACACATGACTTGGAGTTGGCAGCCGTAGTGCATGCACTCAAGACCTGGAGACATTTTCTTATTGGGAACCATTGTGATGTGTACACAGATCATAAGAGTGTGAAGTACATTTTCACATAGAAGGAGTTGAACCTCAGGCAAAGGAGATGGTTGGAGCTTATAAAGTATTATGATATGAAGTTGCACTATCATCTAGGCAAGGCCAATGTGGTAGCAGATGCTTTGAGCCGGAAGAGTTATGCTAATACCTTAGTAACAGGAGGTTTGCCAAGGGAGTTAGCAGAAGATTTCAGGGAGCTACATTTAGAGATTGTTCATAGAAGTTTTGTTACAACCATGGAAGTTCAGTCGACCTTGTTGGGAAAGATTCGAGAAGCCCAGAAGGATGACAAAGAAATTGTTGAGATAAAGGAGAAGATCAGTGAAGGCAAAGCCAAAGGTTTTCGTGAGGATGAGCACGACACCTTGTGGTTTGAGGACCATGTATTTGTGCCCAATAATGCCGAGATCAGGAAGTTGATATTACAGGAAGCTCATGATTCACCATACTTGATACACCCTGGAAACACCAAGATGTATTTTGATTTGAAGGAGCGTTTCTGGTGGACTGGAATGAAGAAGGATATTGCCGGGTATGTAGCCGTATGTGATGTATGTCAAAGAGTGAAGGCAGAACATCAGAAGCCAGCAGGATTACTGCAGCCTATGCCGATACCCGAATGGAAGTGGGATAAGCTTGGCACAGACTTTATCACCGAATTACCCAGGACCCGATCTGGATATGATTCTATATGGGTAGTAGTGGACCGCTTGACCAAAGTAGCTCACTTTATCCTAGTGAAACCCACATATACAAGTGCGAAGTTGGCCAAGATATATATGACCAGGATTGTATGTCTGCATGGAGTTCGAGGACCATCGTATCAGACAGAGGAACACAATTTATTTCAAAGTTTTGGCACCAACTGCACCAGACTTTGGGAACCAGGCTGGAGTTCAGTACACCTTTTCACCCGTAGACAGATGGACAGACTGAGAGAGTCAATCAGATTCTGGAGGACAGGTTGAGAGTTTGTGCGCTAGACTACGGGTCTAGTTGGGATGACAATTTACCCTATGAGGAGTTCTCGTACAACAACAGCTACCAAGCCAGTTTGAAGATGGCACCGTTTGAAGCCCTGTACGAAAGAAGATGCCGAACACCATTGATGTGGGATGAAGTTGAAGACCGCCAGTTGTTTGGACCGGATTTGATTAAGGAGTCCGAGGAGAGGGTTAAGCTAATTCGGGATAGACTGAAAGTAGCTTAGTCCAGACAGAAGAGTTATGCAGACTTGAAACGCGAGGAGGTAGTTTATGAAATCAGAGACAAAGCATATCTGCGAGTATCACCTCTACGAGGAGTTAAGCGTTTCAGAGTTAAGGGAAAGTTAGCCCCAAGATTTGTAGGACCGAACCGTGTTTTGGAACGCATGGGAGAGGTTGCTTACAAGTTGGAGTTACCTGAAGGACTGTCAGGAGTTCATGATGTGTTTCACGTTTTCCAGATGAAGAAATGCCATGCTGAGATGGCCGATATTCCTCTAAGAGATACAGTGCCCCTAGAAGCAATTCAGTTAGACAGTGATTTGACATATGAGGAGAAACCAGTCAAGATTCTCGAGTTTGCCAGTCGAGTTACCCGCAGTTATCAAGTTTTGCAAATTTCAGTGGAGCCACCATACCGAGGACGAAGCCACTTGGGAAAGAGAGGATGATCTACGCAAAGACCACCCACACCTATTTTCTAGCCAACCTGAACCTCGAGGCGAGATTCATCTTAAGGGGGGTAGGTTTGTAACATCCCAAATTTTCAATTTGGAATGTTATACATAGGTCATTCATGCATATCATATTTTATTGCATTTCGTTTTGCGATCCTTGAAATCCTAAGCAACTCAAGGACCCTCAAAGAGAGTTGGGGATTTTCCTAGTTCTCATATTTGAACTTTTCTCAAATATTGAAACAAGGATCACTTTGGTTTTAATTATTTTTCTCCTCGAGAATATTTCATATTAAAATTATATGAGAGGAGATAATATGACTTCTCCAAAATAAATGAAATGTTGGAGGAAAAATATTTAAATCAATTTGTATTTTTTTATTTGGGATTTTATCACTATTTTATTTGGATTAGGAAAAATATGTGTTTTTCAAAATTGCATTAGAGGCTCAAATAAATGTTCACTTTGTCCGCTATAGTTTTAGAGGACAGGGAAAATTTATTTCAGGATTTTTGGAGTCCGTTTAGCATTTCTTTTAATTATTTTTCTGCGCGTCAGAATATTTTTTTAAAAAAAAGTGCGAACCGACTTACCGGGCCATGTCCGGCTAGGACACTTAGCCCGGGGCTTTATAAGCCACGCCCCCCGAGGCCCGAGGCCCAAGTCACCCCAGCCCCCGAAACCCTAGCGCCGCTCGCCCGCCGTCGCAGCCAGCGCCGCGCGCCGCCGCCCGCCTCCCGCCACGTTGCCGCCGACCCCGCTCGTCGCCGCCTTGCCGCCCCGCGCCCGACCTGCCGGAGCCGCGCTGCCGCCGCACCGCTGTTCGGCTGCTGCCTGTCCGTCTGCCGCCAGAGGTAGCCGCCGCCGCCGCCTGTTTTCGCGAGAAAACCATTCGGTTTTCTTTCGAAACCCTAGATCTCGTTTTTTTCTATTAGATCGGTTTTTCCGTCGGTTTACTTATTTTGCGGACGTTCGTCCGTACGTTCGTTTTAGCGAATGTCATTCATCTATTAGTCACAGACAACGAACGTTCGTTCGTTAGCCTGTTCGTTAGTTTTTTTCCAGGGTTTTCCGCGATTATTTTCGATCGCGATTTCTGCCCTGGTCTTAGTTTTAGTTTATCTTTTCACCCGTTTATCGGAATCAGGCGATTCAAGCGCCTGGATCTTTGTCTCGAAGCCCTCTTTCTGTTTAACCAACTTGAACAGGATTTTGGTACTGTAAAATTTGATTTTAGTCCAGACTAGTAAATAAGATCTTGTTTCTTTCACAGTTTGAGTTTTGTTGCTCCGTTTGATTTGATTCTTTTTGCAAAGCGGAGTTCTTCAGTTGAACTTTCTGGTTAGATCTTCTTATTTGAGTTTTACCCGTGCATCCTTGTTTGATTGCTTATGTATGCTATTGTTTGTTTACGATAGAACATCGGGAGTGCGAAGCGTGCTACTACGAGTCTTTAGGATTTGCAGATCATCAGCAAGACAAGTAACACTTTAATCATACCCCTTTATCACCCAGTTTTTATGCATTAGTTTCAACCCTCACACAGTGCATGAGTAGGATCTCCTAACATGTGGGTCTGGGAAGTAGATGATGAGGTAGAACCTATTACTTGTTTTATTATCAAACCCTTGGGAGTTACTTCTACATTATGCTTACATTGCCATGCTATGCTCGTAGACGTGGATTGGGTTTGAGTGTATCCATTACAGTTGTGAGTTGTTAATTAATGGTTCAACTTAAGGTGGCAACTTTAATACACATCTGGGTGGATTACTTGTGGGCACCTGGAGAATCTAGTGTTGTCCTAGGATGTCCCGGAGTACCCGTGTGATCATCCTACGGTCTGCCACCTAGGCTCAAAGGAATCATAAGACTATTCATGGTAGAAACTTTCATGTGCAGCCACAAGCCATTATGGGCTCTGGCATAGTTGAGTAAGTTGCGTGAGCTCTTGAAGAGGTGGACTAGCAGATGTAGGGGATTGTAGGTGTACCGGTCCGCCCAGAGTAGAGAGCAAATGCTTCTGAAAGATTGTGTCTCGGTCATCCGTTTCTCAAACACCCTGTAGTGCGAGAAATCCAACGGAGGAGATCGAGTCTTGTGGGGAAAAGTGTGCAAACCTCTGCAGATTGTATAAACTAATCATGGTTAGTCGTGTCCCCGGTTATGGACATCTTGAGTATCTGGTTATTGGATTATCATATGGATCACATCACTCTAAATTAATTTGTTGGGTTGATAATTACTTTTAATTGGGATTGAGTTGAACGAACCTTCTCAATATTGATCAACTACCATGATAGTTAAATAAAATATATTCCTTTGTTGTAGGGAAAATTGGCTTTTCGCAAAACATATTAACCATACAGCCTCCACCAGCCATATATGCATGTAGTGATAGCATTTATTTGTTCATTACTCTCCCGTGTTACATTGCCAGCATATTCCATGTGCTGACCCATTTTCGGGCTGCAACGTATCATGTTGCAGACTTTTCAGACAAGGAGTAAGATGCGATAGGTCGTTTTTCATGCACTCAGCTATGCCGTTGGAGTTGATGGATTCACTTTATCTTCCAAGTCTTCCGCTGTTATCATATTAGATGGCCTTAAGCCATATTTATTGTAATAAGTTCTCTCTTGAGACATTCGATGTAATAAGTGTGTGATTGCCACTTTGTTATAAATCCTTCGAGTACTGTGTGTGTCAGCATTACCAATCCAAGGATGACACTGAAGCACAAAGACTTGACCGTTTGAGGTTGGATTGCTACAATTATTTTTTATATAAATGAATGGTCAGGAGATAACGTGAACAATTACGCTGCGGTGGAAGGTTGCATTGCATCTCAGGTATGCCTACATATTGCATGTATATATGGCAAGAATTGCTGACGTGGCTAGATGATGATGTGGACGGGCTGCATGTTAAGAGAATCCGTAGTAATGGAGATCAACTTCTTAAGAACATAAGATGTAAGATGTAAGATGTGACAGCTCCACCTCTTTGGCCGAAAGCATTCACCAGATTTTCCAGCCTCCTGTCGTTCGTTATCGCCTCCACAGCCATGTGGAGAGGCAGCGCCACTGCCGCCTCCACCGCGAGGGCTCTCTGCTTGGGCTTGCTCGCTGATCCCATCCGCAACCCCTCTACGGTTGTTCTTCCCATCGCTTCAGCGCGGGCCACCTGCTCGGTACCCTCTGCCGCCTCCCCTGCACCCATCCGTTGCTGAAGCGGTGGCCTCCTCGGTAGCTGTTTCGTCGGGAGCCAGATCCGCCTCCGACGTGCTGCGGCACTACAGGTGTGCTACTGGGAGCTCTCCAAAGCCCGTCTCAGGTGTGCGATTTGCTTATGTTTCCCTTCAGAAGATGACTTATATTCTTACAATTCATGTTTTTCAGAATGAAATAAAGATATACTCTTCAATTCTTATGGTTAAATTCCATAGAAATGAATTTTACTAACTTTGTGATTTGGGATCTGTAACAGTTGAGCACTAACTCATTAATACCCCTTAACGTTTATGCGCTGTAGGATCTAGTGTGCTGAATTGTGAACCTGGGCTTCGTAATGTTAAACTTCAGATATCAAGTCCGCCGTACATGTCCAATGTACTCGGGCGACTTGTAGTGTATCTTAGCAGGAGTCTTCGGTTATAGGCTAGGAGATGTTTATCTTCTGTAACTATAACTCTATCTCTTCCTAGCTTGATCTTCAAGTTGTAATCCCTCCTATAATCTTAACTGTATGTGTTATCAGGACTCGCACCCCTGCCTATAATATACGCAGCGTCCCCTTTATACGAGGTAAGACGTTTTCTGCTTCGCACATGGTAGTCAGAGCCTTTCCTTTTCCCATCTAGAGCTTCTGTCGAACCCATCTAGCCTAGCCATGTCTTCCTCCGGCTCCTTCTTGCCTAGCCTCAACAATCAGGTCACAGAGAAGCTGTCGCGCACGAACTACGTGTTGTGGCGCACGCAGATCACACCTCAGCTGCGCGGTGCCGGCGTCTTCGGCTACATCGACGGCACCAACCCGGAGCTGGCCAAGCTCCTCGTCACAACCAAGGATGGCAAGAAGACTTCATCGCCCAACCCTCTCCACCCTATATGGGTACGGGAGGATCAGCAGGTCCTTGGCTACCTGCTGAATAACCTCACAAAAGAGGTCCTGGTCACGGTGACCACGGTCACCACGGCGGGCGCGCTCTGGACGATGCTCACGGCCATGTTGTCTTCACAATCGGCGAGTCGCATCAACAACATCCGCACCTCCCTCATCAACATGCAAAAGGGAAACCTCTCAGTGGCCTCCTACTTCGCCGTCATGCGTGGCTATGCCGATGAGCTGGCCGCGACGGGCAAGCCTATCCAGGACGATGAGCTCATCTCGTACATCATCCATGGGTTGGAGGTAGACTATAAACCTCTGGTGTTGGCTCTCGACGCCCGTGTCACTCCTGCGACCCTCGACGAGCTCTTCGTCATGCTGTCCAACTTCGAACAGCGCATGGCCCAGTTCCACGGATCCAGCGGCTTCAAATCTTCTGCAAACACGGCATCGGGCGGCCGGGGTGGAGGATCCTGCTCGCGTGGCCCTCCTCGGTACAAGGGGCGATCTGGCGGCGGCGGCAACAATCGCGGCTCCTCTCCTCAGCGCTCGGGCGGCCGAGGCTGCGGGCGAGGGCGCGGTGGTGGCAACAGAACGCGTCCAGAGACTCCGAGGTGCCAGATCTGCGGGAAGCCCGGCCACACAGCAAAATATTGCTGATACCGTTATGATGATGATGCTGATTCTCAAGACGATGACAAGGTAGCTGCCGCCGCTGATGGTTCCTACGGTATTGACACCAATTGGTACATCGATAGCGGAGCCACAAACCACATCATGAACGAGCTTGAGAAGGTCAGCATGAAGAAAAAATACCGCGGCAAAGATCAAATCCATACTGCTAGCGGAGAAGGTATGGGTATAAGTCACATTGGTCACTCTATATTTTGTACCCCTAGTCGCAAACTACACATTAAGAAAATTTTGCATGTCCCTAGTGCACTTTCCGTCCATAGAATTGCCTTTGATAATAATGTCTTTATCGAATTTCATCCTTTTTTCTTTTTGATCAAGGATCAGGCAACGAGGACAATTCTCTATCAAGGTAGATGTGTTCGAGGGCTCTACCCATTGATTCTGAAGTTTAGAAGATTCAATAAACAAGCTTGTGGTGCTATCAAGCTTTCGTCCATACGATGGCACGATCGTTTAGGACATGCCTCTTTTTCTTTAGTAGAAAAGTTGCTTAGGAAAAATAAGCTGCCGTTTATTGGTGAGCGTCATGTTGAAACTATTTGTGATTCATGTCAACGAGCTAAAAGTCATCAATTGCCATATCCTATCTCCACTAGTGTTTCTACCAAACCATTGCAACTCATTTTTTCCGATGTTTGGGGTCCAGCCCCTACCTCCGTTGATAGACATACTTATTACGCGAGTTTCATTGATGACTATAGTAAATTCTCTTGGATCTATCTCCTCAAACGGAGATCCGATGTGTTTCAAGTTTTCCAAAACTTTCAAGCGCTTGTTGAACGAAAGTTTGATAGCAAAATCATCGCTGTCCAATCGGATTGGGGAGGGGAATACGAAAACTTAAATTCCTTCTTCCAAAATCTTGGCATTTCGCACCACGTGGCATGCCCGCATGCTCACCAACAAAACGGTTCCGCCGAACGCAAGCACATGCATGTTGTCGAGGTTGGCCTTGCCCTCTGCGCATCCATGCCTCTCAAGTTTTGGGACGAAGCTTTTCTCACAGCCGTTCACATTATCAACATGCTACCTAGTCATGTCATTAACAATGAAACTCCAGTAGAACGACTCCTTCACACTAAACCAGACTATAAGTCTCTCTGTGTTTTTGGGTGTGCATGTTGGTCGAACCTTCGTCCCTACAACAACCGCAAACTCATGTTTCGCTCAAAACAGTGTGCTTTCCTAGGGTATAGTGCACATCATAAAGGGGTCAAGTGTTTAGATGTCTCCACTGGCCGTGTCTACATCTCACGTGATGTGGTCTTTGATGAAACCAAATTTCCGTTCGCCGACCTCCAACCCAATGCTGGTGCACTCCTATGAAAAGAAATCCTTCTTTTGCCTCCTCATCTCACTAGTTTTGATCAAGGGGGACCTAATATAGATGACTTACTGTTGACTAACCCATCTATTGATGTGCATGCGTCTTGTGTTGATGGAACAGAAGAAATTCGTGCGGAAACTGAAGAAAACAGAGCTAAAACAGCACCATATTCCATGTGCTTCACCAGGGGAGACAACTTGCCCTCGGGATCCGTCCAGTTGCAGCGGATTGAATCCACCTCGGGATCGCCTCCTGATCCCGCGTCAGGTGCAGGCGCCTCGGGATCGCCCCTGCTGCCGAGGCAGGCGCATGCGCGCGCCCCGTGCCTCCTCTAGACCCACGTGCCGGTCCCACGGGGCCACACACACTCAGGCGCAGAATGCCCCGCACCAATCAGGCAGTACGAGGTACGCCAGCGAACCCGTGACGTACACGCGGCACGATGGCGCGCGACACAGGGAGGGCTCGACTGGGGTGACCGGCGCCGCGACCCAGGTGGATGCGCCATCATCACGCAATGATGGGCTGCATGCACATGCAGATGCTACACCGGGATCCTCTGTGGTCATTCCAGGTGCTCCACTTCAACAAACAGCCGCAGAAAATCCATCAGGATCGCTCTTGGGATCTGATGTCACACAGGAGCAGTCTGGCGGATCCTCTATGGCCGATCCGGCTGTGTCTCAATAGTGGCATACACATCTGCAATAAGGGGTAATTCAACCTATTAATTACAAGCATATGACAAAGTATGGTATGGTTTGCTCCACAGGTGAACTAGGTGAGCCTAACACCCTTGAAGCGGCATTGTGTGATGAGAAGTGGAATAAAGCTATGCATAAAGAATATATGGCAATGAAAAGAAACAAAACATGGCACTTGGTTCCCCCACAGCAAGGTAAAAACTTGATTGATTGCAAGTGGATTTTCAGGATTAAGAGGAAAGCTGATGGAACCATTGGTCGATATAAGGCTAGACTCGTTGCAAAGGGGTTTAAACAGAGGTATAGCATAGACTATGAGGACACCTTCAGTCCAGTGGTAAAGGCAGCCACTATTCGTCTTGTCCTGTCTATTGCAGTCTCTAGAGGATGGAGTATTAGATAGCTCGATGTTCAGAATGCGTTCCTCCATGGAGTTCTAGAAGAGGAAGTGTATATGAAACAACCTCCTGGGTTTGAGAGTAAGAATGCTCCTTCTCATGTGTGTAAACTTGATAGCACTATATGGTTTAAAACAAGCTCCAAGGGCATGGTATGCTCGCCTCTGTCACAAAATGCAAGCACTAGGTTTTGTTCCTTCCAAGTCTGACACATCATTGTTTATCTACAACAACTCCAACACGTGCATATTTGTTCTTATATATGTTGATGATATTATTGTGACTAGCTCATCTGACGAAGCAATCACAGGACTCCTCAAGGATTGAAGTGCAGACTTTGCTCTAAAGGATCTTGGTGACTTGCATTAATTTCTTGGGATTGAGGTGAATAAACACAAGGATGGAATTCTCCTCTCTCAAGAAAAATGTGCAACTGACCTGGTTAAGAAAGCTGGATTGCAGGGATGTAAACCCTCACTTACTCCATTATCTAGCTCAGAAAAGTTATCTCTTGCAGAAGGTGAGCTTTTCAATAAAGAGGACAACACTAAATACAAAAGCCTGGTAGGAGCTCTTCAGTATCTCACACTTACCAAGCCTGATATTTCCTTTGCTGTCAACAAAGTCTGCCAGTTTCTTTATGCACCCACCAATGTTCATTTGACAGCTGCAAAACGTATAGTTCGATATGTTAAGCGTACCTTGAGCTTGGGACTGAACTTTAGCAAATTGCCATTCACTCTTGTTAGTGCATTTTCTAACTCTGACTGGGCAGGTTGTCTTGATGACAGACGCTCCACTGGTGGCTTTGCAGTATTCTATGCACCAAATTTGATATCATGGTGTGCACGTAAGCAGGCTACTGTATCCAGGTCAAGCACAGAGGCTGAGTACAAGGTGTTGGCAAATGCCACAGCAGAGATAATATGGGTTCAGTCCATGCTGAAGGAACTTGGCATACAAAGTAAGCATGCTCCTTGTTTGTGGTGTGACAACCTTGGTGCAACATATCTCTCTGCAAATCCAGTGTGCCATGCTAGGACAAAGCATATAGAGATAGATTTTCATTTTGTCAGAGAAAGAGTTGCTCAGAAGCAACTTGACATTCGCTTTGTGCATTCCAAAGATCAACTTGCAGATGGATTTACAAAGCCTTTTGCCTACAAGAAGTTTCAAAGACTTCAAGCATAATCTCAACTTGATGAAGTTGTGATTAAGGGAGGGTGTTAAACTTCAGATATCAAGTCTGTCGTACGTGTCCAATGTACTAGGGCGACTTGTAGCATATCTTAGCAGGAGTCTTCGGTTATAGGCTAGGAGATGTTTATCTTCTGTAACTATAACTCTATCTCTTCCTAGCTTGACCTCCAAGTTGTAATCCCTCCTGTAATCTTAACTGTATGCGTTATCAGGACTCGCACCCCTGCCTATAATATACGCAGCGTCCCCTCTGTACGAGGTAAGACATTTTCCGCTTCGCACACGTAATACTGGCTCTATGAAATTAACTTCTGATGATGTTTAGGAAACATACGGTGCTATGTGACAAACTAGCTAATGTAGCCCTTTTGTTTATGTTGTAGAAATGGAATTGTAAGTGTATTGCAGACTAGACAAGCCACACCTCTTTTTGTTATAACCACAATGATGGAAACCCCAAATTTCTTGATAAGCAGAACTGCATTCAATTTACCTTGACACACTTAACAGAGGTGTGATGCAGTAGATGTCTTTATACTTAGGTTTGTTTGGAACATGACATCTTCTCTTCTTCTTGTTCTTGTTTTTGCTTCACCATTCAGTTTTGTTGTGCTTTTGGAACCATGTCCTGAAATATTAGGGTCTGACCAAAACTTTCGCGTCCGGTGGCGATCCTAGATGGTAGATAGTGGCCGCTGCCAAATCATTACTATCTTGGACGATCCACCTTGACTATATATGCATAGTGGTCAATTGGTGGTTTAGTGTGCCTGAAAGGCTAAGATTACCTTTATGGTGGTAAAAATGAACTATAATTTAATTATTTCCTGTATGTTTTTGTCATAAGGTGTTTACTATCTGTAGTTTTTTCCATTCATCAGATTTCATAAATTTTGATGGCACTCGACTTCTAGCAATCTGTCCTCATATGAAACAATATCCCATATGTTTGTAGTCCAAATGTTCAGTTGTATGTTCTCTCTAGAATTCATATTGCACATACGGTATTTATATTCTATAGTTTGTTGAACCACATAATACCCTTATTTAGAACGGGAATGCAATTCACAGGTTATTGAAAGTCTGATGTGCCATCTAACATCCACTATTACTTCTTTTTGGCTAGAATGCATAAATTGAATCGAGAGTTTGATACAATACCTCAAAATTCAGTTAGTTAAAATATCTTAGACAGTAGGCATGACCATCTATTCTCCCTATGAAAAATGCTAGTTGTAATGCCTTCTTTGGTGAAATTATTCTGTGGGATTTGGCTTAATGTATGTCTGGAGAGTGGCCATATGGGTTAATATATGTCCTTTGGAATACATTCAGACAACCTTATGATTTTGAATTTTCCATGGTGTGTCTTTTATCTTGGAACTCCTTGTGACTGATGAATTATTTGTCCTCTTGTTGCATTTCTTCCATTTGATTATACATTCCATTTTTATGGTATCTAGTGCACTTGTTGTGGCAACAACAGGAGCTGGACATGTGCTCGGGAGTGGCAGCATTGTAGACATTGCTGGACTATGCTACACATGCACTGGTACCATGATGGTTGCAGCATCTGCCAACACTCTCAACCAGGTGTGTGCTTGTTTTTTGGGGTAGCCTTTACCATTAGCATGATGGTTAACAAAACCAATATTCATTTTTGTTCACATTCTTGCAATCCTTTTATGTTCATTGTCACACAATGTCACACTTTAATATCAGTTTTTGGGAAGTTATTCTGCTTTTCTTACATATTTACTCCCTCCGTCCCAAAATAAGTGTCTCAACTTTGTACTAACTCTAGTACAAAGTTGTACTAAGGTTGAGACACTTATTTTGGGACGAAGGGAGTACATTATTTCGGGATTTATAGATATCATTATACACCTGGTTATCACACTTAGAGACAATGAACTTGGTGCATCGACATCCTTTTCAGGTGTTCGAGATAAATAATGATGCTAAAATTAAAAGGACAATGCGACGGCCCCTACCATCAGGGCGTATTAGTCCTGTGCATGCTGCCATGTGGGCTACAAGTGTTGGAGCTGCAGGAACAACATTACTGGCTTGCAAGGTTCGGCTCTGCCATTTGCCTGTACTTGCTTTACACTTTGTTTTAAGTGTGTACGTCCACTGAAGTTGGTAAGTGCTGTGTTATTGGAACTAAACATTGAGAATTTTTGGCAAGGTCTGTGCAGGCTAATGGCTTAGCTGCTGGGCTTGTAGCATCCAATATCATCATGTATGCATTTGTATACACTCCATTGAAGCAAATACACCCTGTCAATACATGGGTGGGAGTAGTTGTTGGCGCCATTCCACCACTTCTAGGGTATGTTACTGCTGAAGACACATTTCTGGATTGTCTAGGTGCGGGTTGAAGGTGGTATTTTATATGTAGAATAATGGAGCGAGTGTATATTCTTCATCTCCTATTTTAATTTCTTGTTCTGCTCCCTGGTTATAGTCATTTAATGGCCTGGCAACTGGAACAATCTGGTTTAATACTGCCATGAAGATCATGCATGGCCCGACGTATGGGATTGGGTAATAGAACATGACTTAGGGAGGACGAATGAGGGAGATGACAGATTGATAAACTATTCTCTTATTGCGTGATTAAATATACATGCTAGTCCTTTATGTAGGATGACTAACTTGATTCGCAAGATGTATTTCAGTTTAGACCAAAGTTTTAAAAGGCGCTAGGCGCTAATTGTGAGTTTTGCCACTGCCTTGCGCTTTTCTGACCAAAGTGCGCACATTAGCCGCAATTAAGCGTTGGGCGTTTTGCTACTGCCTAGAGCCTAGGCGTGCCTTTTTTATGGTTTATTAAACTCAAGGCCAAACCATAGCTACCTTCCTAGTTCAGTTGGACTCTTCTTAATTTAACTAGCCTTTTTGTAATGGACCCAACTGTATCCAACAAGGACAATTACTAATTGAGTTACTCCTTTTCTTAACTTTCCTATCTCTAGCATAATGTATCTGACGCCTTCATGGATAAGCCTATTTCCTGCTGCCTTGTGCACCCACGGCCATAACAGACTCATCAGAATAAAGCAACATATCATAGAGACATCTGGACCTACCAGCTTAAGCACACAAATTGAAGTTATGAACTACTCTCAAATCCATAGCTACTGACATAAAGAATCAAACTGGATGATTCCACTGCCCTGGAGACTGTTTCAGGCCATACACTGACATCTTAAGCAAGCAAATAAAAAGAAAGGGGTCACATATAGGCTCGGAGTCCGGTAATACTTCAAGGAGAAGGAAGGCTCTAAGTCTCCCACTGGCATTATAAAGGAAGGAGATACAAGAAAGCAAATTTACAACCGGACGCGACTCTTTATGTTACCTGAACCCTTCTTTTACTCGAATGCCAGCATTATTGCACTAGAAGGTCTTTAGGGGTTGGAATGCACTGTGGTGCGGTTAAAGCAAAAGGTGCATTAGATGAATATGATGACTCAGATTTGAGAACTGGAATGGGTGTATGGTTTTTCTATCTGTAAATTCATGTCTTTACATCTGTCCTTGACCACAGCATGCAGCTATTCATAATCACTTCCCTACATTTCTATTTTATAAACCCTTTAGTATTTGTAGCATCGCTCTAATAGACTACCTACACAGGTGTAGACTATCATGCTTTTGTGTATCATGGGCATATATTCTGTGTATTATTGCATTTCTGTTTATTTATTGAATGAATATCAATGTGGCTGTGCAATATTATGTTTACACGGCATGTGGCCCTTATTTATCTTCATACAGGTGGGCAGCAGCAGCATCTGAAGTGTCACTCAACTCTATGCTTCTACCTGCTGCTTTGTACTATTGGCAGTTACCACATTTCATGGCCCTTGCGTACTTATGCCGCGATGACTACCTTGCTGGAGGGTAATTTAGTCATTCCAACCGGTTATTACCAGATCTACTATAGAAGTTACATCAATCAAAATGTTAACATGTGTGAAACCAACCTAATTTGTATCCTTGACATGTGTGTTAAACATGTCACGTTACAGATGACTTGGGTCTCACGTAGAGTAGTTAGGAGGATCTAGTTTGTTAGCACTTGTTTATCTCTTAATGATGTAATCCTTCTCTATCTCCCCATATCTCTCTGGTTATTTAAACCAACAATGTAATCTATCGATATATGCCTCTGCGAGAGCTGGCCTCGCCAATATGAATATAAATACATGTGGGCTCCCATGTTACGGGAGTTGAGACGCTTTATGAAACCTTTCATGGTATACAGAGCCTCCTCTTCCATCTCATCTAGCTTCCATCGTCCCTCTCCTACCTGCCATGTCTTCCTCAAGACAAGTCCCCTTAGCCGGCCTCAACAACACCATCTCTGAACCCTTAACCCGCACAAACTATGTGCTATGGCGTGCCCAGCCCGATCCCAAATCATTGGGGCAGGCCTCTTTGGTTACCTTGATGGAACCATCCCTGAACCATCAGCCAAAATCACCTCCAAAAACTCTGAAGGGAAGGAACAGATCGTTCCCAACCCAGTCTATGCTGCTTGGTTAATCCAAGATCAGCAACTAGTAGCCTATCTGCTAAGGAATCTTTCTAAGGAAGTCCTGGTGCAACTTGCCTCTCTGAAAAAATCACAAGCCATCTGGTCCGTGATACGTCTCCAACGTATCTATAATTTTTTATTGCTCCATGCTATATTATCTACTGTTTTGGACATTATTGGGCTTTATTATCCACTTTTATATTATTCTTGGGACTAACTTACTAACCAGAGGCCCAGCCCAAAATTGATGTTTTTTGCCTGTTTTAGGGTTTCGAAAAAAAGGAATATCAAACGGAGTCCAAACAAAATGAAACCTTCGGGAACGTGATTTTGTCATCGAATACAACTCAGGAGACTTGGACCCTACGTCAAGACACGTAACAGGAGGCCACGAGGTAGGGGGGCGCGCCTACCCCACCCCCCAGGCGCTCCCTCCACCCTCGTGGGCCCCCTCTTGCTCCACCGACGTACTTCTTCCTCCTATATATATACCCACGTACCCCGAAACGATCAGATACAGAGCCAAAAACCTAATTCCACCGCCGCAACTTTCTGTATCCACGAGATCCCATCTTGGGGCCTGTTCCGGAGCTTCGCCGGAGGGGGCATCGATCACGGAGGGCTTCTTCATCAACACCATAGCCCCTTCGATGAAGTGTGAGTAGTTTACCTCAGACCTACGGGTCCATAGTTAGTAGCTAGATGGCTTCTTCTCTCTTTTTGGATCTCAATACAATGTTCTCCCCCTCTCTTGTGGAGATCTATTCGATGTAATCTTCTTTTTGTGGCGTGTTTGTTGAGACCGATGAATTGTGGGTCTATGATCAAGTCTATCTATGAATAATATTTGAATCTTCTCTGAATTCTTTTATGTATGATTGGTTATCTTTGCAAGTCTTTTCAAATTATCAGTTTGGTTTGGCCTACTAGATTGATCTTTCTTGCAATGGGAGAAGTGCTTAGCTTTGGGTTCAATCTTGCGGTGTCCTTTCCCGGTGACAGTAAGGGCAGCAAGGCACGTATTGTATTGTTGCCATCAAGGATAACACGATGGGGTTTTCTTCATATTGCATGAGTCTATCCCTCTAAATCATGTCATCTTGCTTAATGCATTACTCTGTTTTTAACTTAATACTCTAGATGCATGCTGGATAGCGGTCTATGAGTGGAGTAATAGTAGTAGATGCAGGCAGGAGTCGATCTACTTGTCTCGGACGTGATGCCTATATACATGATCATACCTAGATATTCTCATAACTATGCTCAATTCTGTCAATTGCTCAACAGTAATTTGTTCACCCACCGTAGAATACTTATGCTCTCGAGAGAAGCCACTAGTGAAACCTATGGCCTCGGGTCTATCTTTATCATATCAATCTCCTATTACTTACTTATTTACTTTGCCTTTATTTTACTTTGGATCTTTATCATAAAAATACCAAAAATATTATCTTTATCATATCTATCAGATCTCACTCTCGTAAGTGGCCCTATAGGGATTGACAACCCCTATTTGCGTTGGTTGCGAGGATTTATTTGTTTTGTGCAGGTGCGAGGGACTCGCGCATAGCCTCCTACTGGATTGATACCTTGGTTCTCAACAACTGAGGGAAATACTTACGCTACTTTGCTGCATCATCCCTTCCTCTTCGGGGAAAACCAACGCAGTGCTAAAAGAGGTAGCAAGAAGGATTTCTGGCGCCGTTGCCGGGGAGGTCTACGCAAAAGTCAACATACCAAGTACCCATCACATACCCTTATCTCCCACATTACATTATTTGCCATTTGCCTCTCGTTTTCCTCTCCGCCACTTCACCCTTGCCGTTTTATTTGCCCTCTCTCTCTATCCCCCTCCTCCCTCTCTATTTGCCTCTTTTGCCCGTTTCTTGTTTGCTCGTATGGTTGGAATAGTTGTTTATTTATTACTAAAGAGAGAACTTAAGATCCATGGATCCTCATCCGCTTGCTAATCTTTTTAAGAGATCCAATTATGATGAACCAATTGCTAGTGAGTTTTGTGCACTAGATTATCTTTATGAGGTTTTGCTTGAAATTCATGAATCTAAAAAGTGTGATGAATTACCTTATGAAGCGATTCACGATAGATCTTTGAATAAAAAGCATGATCGCAATGATTTTATTATAAATTCTATTTATGTAAATTGTGCTAATAATATGCAAAACCCTAAGCTTGGGGATGCTAGTTTTGATATGTCCTCTACTTGTTGCAATGATCATGATTGGGGTGATTCTTCTTTTGATCTTCAAAATTTATTTACTCCCCATGATGATTATGAGATTGATAATATTGTTTGCAATAATACTGAAAGTGGGTTTGGAAGAGTGTCAACTTTAGATCCCACTATTTTGGAAGAATGTCAACTTTGCATGCATGTGGATCGTGTTGAAAATATTTTATGTGATAGCTATTTTGTTGAATTTGCTTATGACCCTACATGTAATTATTACGAGAGAGGAAAATAGGGTGGTAGAAATTTTCATGTTACTAAATTACCTCTCGTTATGTTGAGATTGCTATTGTTTCTTTCCGCTTCCTTTCATATGCTAGTTTTTGTTTGCCTTGATAATTTGTTTGCCTATAAGATGCCTATGCATAGGAAGTATGTTAGACTTAGATGTGTTTTTCAAGTGTTTTTATGATGCTCTCTTTGTGCTTCAATTCTTGTCTTTCATGTGAGCATCATTGAAATATTATGCCTAGCTATAAGGCTTTAAAGAAAAGCGCTTGTTGGGAGACAACCCAATATTTTTCCTTGCTGTTATTAAATAAATAAATTATCTAGCCTCTGTTTTGGTTGTGTTTTTTGTGTTTAATTAGTGTTTGTGCCAAGTAGAACCGTTGGGAAGACTTGGGGAAAGTCTTGTTGAACTTGCTGTAAAAAACAGAAACTTTAGCGCTCACGAGAACTGCTGTCATTTTTATTTGGAAAGTGCTATTTAGTTAATAATTTTTGCAGATGATTAATAGATAAATTCCTCACGTCCAGCAATTTATTTTAGAATTTTGGGGGTACCATATCTTGCGCTAGCTACAGATTACTACACCACTGTTCTGTTTTTGACAGATTCTGTTTTTCGTGTGTTGTTTGCTTATTTTGATGAATCTATGGCTAGTAAAATAGTTTATAAAACATAGAGAAGTTGGAATACAGTAGGTATAACACCCATATAAATAAAGAATGAGTTCATTACATTACCTTGAAGTGGTATTTTGTTTTCTTTCGCTAACGGAGCTCACGAGATTTTCTACATTAAGTTTTGTGTTGTGAAGTTTTCAAGTTTTGGGTAAAGATTTGATGGATTATGGAACAAGGAGTGGCAAGAGCCTAAGCTTGGGGATGCCCATGGCACCCCCAAGATAATCTAAGGACACCTAAAAGCCAAAGCTTGGGGATGCCCCGGAAGGCATCCCCTGTTACGTCTACTTCTATCGGTAACTTTACTTGGAACTATATTTTTATTTACCACATGATATGTGTTTTGCTTGGAGCGTCTTGTATGATTTGAGTCTTTTCTTGTTAGTTTACCACAATCATTCTTGCTGTACACACCTTTTGAGAGAGCCCTACATGATTTGGAATTTGTTAGAATACTCTATGTGCTTCGCTTATATCTTTTGAGTTATATAATTTTGCTCTAGTGCTTCACTTATATCTTTTAGAGCACGGTGGTGGATTCGTTTTATAGAAACTATTGATCTCTCATGCTTCACTTAGATTATTTTGAGAGTCTTAATAGCATGGTAATTTGCTAAAAATCCTAATATGCTTGGTATGCAAGATTAATAATAAAACTTTCTTATGAGTGTGTTGAATACTATGAGAAGTTTGATACTTGATAATTGTTTTGAGATATGGAGATGGTGATATTAAAGTCATGCTAGTTGAGTAGTTGTGAATTTGAGAAATACTTGTGTTGAAGCTTGTGATTCCCGTAGCATGCACATATGGTGAACCGTTATGTGATGAAGTCGGAGCATGATTTATTTATTGATTGTCTTCCTTATGAGTGGCGGTCGGGGACGAGCGATGGTCTTTTCCTACCAATCTAACCCCCTAGGAGCATGCGCGTAATACTTTGCTTTGATAACTTGTAGATTTTTGCGATAAGTATATGAGTTCTTTATGACTAATGTTGAGTCCATGGATTATACGCACTCTCACCCTTCCACCTTTGCTAGCCTCTCTAATACCGCGCACCTTTCGCCGGTATCATACACCCACCATATACCTTCCCCAAAACAGCCACCATACCTACCTATTATGGCATTTCCATAGCCATTCCGAGATATATTGCCATGCAACTTTCCACCGTTCCGTTTATGACACACTCCATCATTGTCATATTGCTTAGCATGATCATGTAGTTGACATAGTATTTGTGGCAAAGCCACCGTTCATAATTCTTTCATACTTGTCACCCATGCATCATTGCATATCCCGGTACACCGCCGGAGGCATTCACATAGAATCATATTTTGTTCTAAGTATCGAGTTGTAATTGTTGAGTTGTAAGAAAAAATAAAAGTGTGATGATCATCATTATTAGAGCATTGTCCCAGTGAGTAAAGGATGATGGAGACTATGATTCTCCCACAAGTCGGGGTGAGACTCCGGACGAAAAATAAAAAAATAAAGAGAAAGAAAAGAGGCCATAAAAAAGAGAAAAGGCCCAAATAAAAAAATGAGAGAAAAAGAGAGAAGGGACAATGTTACTATCCTTTTACCACACTTGTGTTCAAAGTAGCACCATGATCTTCATAGTAGAGAGTCTCTCATGTTATCACTTTCATATACTAGTGGGAATTTTTCATTATAGAACTTGGCTTGTATATTCCAATGATGGGCTTCCTCAAATTGCTCTAGGTCTTCATGAGCAAGCAAGTTGGATGCACACCCACTTAGTTTCTTTTTGAGATTTCATATACTTATAGCTCTAGTGCATCCATTGCATGGCAATCCCTACTCACTCACATTGATATCTATTGATGGGCATCTCCATAGCCCGTTGATACGCCTAGTTGATGTGAGACTATCTTCTCCTTTTTGTCTTCTCCACAACCACCACTCTATTCCACCTTTAGTGCTATATCCATGGCTCACGCTCATGTATTGCGTGAAGATTGAAAAAGTTTTGAGAATGTCAAAAGTATGAAACAATTGCTTGGCTTGTCATCGGGGTTGTGCATGATTTAAATATTTTGTGTGGTGAAGATAGAGCATAGCCAGACTATATGATTTTGTAGGGATAACTTTCTTTAGCCATGTTATTTTGAGAAGACATAATTGCTTTGTTAGTATGCTTGAAGTATTATCATTTTTATGTCAATATGAACTTTGTCTTGAATCTTTCAGATCTGAATATTCATACCATAATTAAGAAGAATTACATTAAAATTATGCCAAGTAGCACTCCGCATCAAAAATTCTGTTTTTTATCATTTACCTACACGAGGACGAGCAGGAATTAAGCTTGGGGATGCTTGATACGTCTCCAACGTATCTATAATTTTTGATTGCTCCATGCTATATTATCTACTGTTTTGGACATTATTGGGCTTTATTATCCACTTTTATATTATTTTCGGGACTAACCTATTAACCGGAGGCCCAGCCCAGAATTGATGTTTTTTGCCTGTTTTAGAGTTTCAAAGAAAAGGAATATCAAACGGAGTCCAAATAGAATGAAACCTTCGGGAACGTGATTTTCTCATCGAATACAACTCAGGAGACTTGGACCCTACGTCAAGACACGTAACAGGAGGCCACGAGTT
>NC_041392.1:76446633-76463535 GCF_002162155.2 Triticum dicoccoides
CATTGAAGGTATTATTCAAAAATAGAGTAACCATTATTCTCCTTAAATGAATAACCGTATTGCGATAGACATAATCCAATCATGTCTATGCTCAACGCAAACACCAATCTCGGTGGTAGAGGGAGCGTGCGATGCTTGATCATATCAACCTTGGAAACACTTCCAACATATATCGTCAGCTCACCTTTAGCTAGTCTCCGTTTATTCCGTAGCTTTTATTTCGAGTTACTAACACTTAGCAACCGAACCGGTATCCAATACCCTGGTGCTACTAGGAGTACTAGTAAAGTACACATTAACATAATGTATATCCAATATACTTCTATCGACCTTGCCAGCCTTCTCATCTACCAAGTATCTAGGGTAATGCTGCTCCAGTGGTTGTTCCCCTTATTACAGAAGCACTTAGTCTCGGGTTTGGGTTCAACCTTGGGTTTCTTCACTAGAGCAGCAGCTGAATTGCCGTTTCATGAAGTATCACTTTGTTCCCTTGCCCTTCTTGAAACTAGTGGTTTCACCAACCATCAACAATTGATGCTCCTTCTTGATTTCTACTTTCGCGGTGTCAAACATCATGAATATTTCAAGGATCATCATATCTATCCCTGATATGTTATAGTTAATCACGAAGCTCTAGCAGCTTGGTGGCAATGACTTTGGGGAAACATCACTATCTCATCTGCAAGATCAACTCCCACTCGATTCAAGTGATTGTTGCACTCAGACAATCTGAGCACAAGCTCAACGATTGAGCTTTTCTCCCTTAGTTTGCAGGCTAAGAAAATCGTCGGAGGTCTCATACCTCTTGACGTGGGCACGAGCCCGAAATCCCAATTTCAGCCCTTGAAACATCTCATATGTTCCGCGATGTTTCGAAAACGTCTTTAGTGCCTCAACTCTAAACCGTTTAACTGAACTATCACGTAGTTATCAAAACGTGTATGTCCGATGTTCGCAACATCCACAAACGACGTTTGGGGTTCGGCACACTGAGCAGTGCATTAAGGACATAAGCTTTCTACTGTCCGCATAATCGCTACTATCAACTTTCAACTATATTTTCTCTAGGAACATATCTAAAATAGTAGAACTAAAGCGCGAGCTACGACATAATTTGCAAAGGGTCTTTTGACTATGTTCAGGATAATTAAGTTCATCTTATGAACTCCCACTTAGATAGACATCCCTCTGGTCATCTAAGTGATCACATGATCCGAGTCAACTAGGCCGTGTCCTATCATCATGTGAGATGGACTAGTCATCATCGGTGAACATCTTCATGTTGATCGTATCTACCATATGACTCATGCTCGACCTTTCGGTCTCCGTGTTCCGAGGCCATGTCTGCACATGCTAGGCTCGTCAAGTTAACCCTAAGTGTTTTCGCTGTGTAAAACTGTCTTACACCCGTTGTATGTGAACGTAAGAATCCATCACACCCGATCATCACGTGGTGTTTAGAAGCGACGAACTGTAGCAACGGTGCACAGTTAGGGGAGAACACTTCTTGAAATTTTGTAAGGGATCATCTTATTTACTACCGTCGTCCTAAGCAAACAAGATGCATAAACATGATAAACATCACATGCAATCAAATAGTGACATGATATGGCCAATATCATTTTGCTCCTTTTGATCTTCATCTTCGGGGCTCCATGATCATCATCGTCACCGGCACGACACCATGATCTCCATCATCATGATCTCCATCATCGTGTCTTCATGAAGTTGTCACACCAACGACTACTTCTACTTCTATGACTAACGCGTTTAGCAATAAAGTAAAGTAGTTTACATGGCGTTCTTCAATGACACGCAGGTCATACAATAAATAAAGACAACTCCTATGGCTCCTGCCGGTTGTCATACTCATCGACATGCAAGTCGTGAATCCTATTACAAGAACATGATCAATCTCATACATCACATATCATTCATCACATTCTTCTTGGCCATATCACATCACATAGCATACCCTGCAAAAACAAGTTAGACGTCCTCTAATTGTTGTTGCATGTTTTACGTGGCTCCTATGGGTTTCTAGAAAGAACGTTTCTTACCTACGCAAGACCACAACGTGATATGCCAATTGCTATTTACCCTTCATAAGGACCCTTTTCATCGAATCCGTTCCGACTAAAGTGGGAGAGACTGGCACCCGCTAGCCACCTTATGCACCAAGTGCATGTCAATCGGTGGAACCTGTCTCACGTAAGAGTACGTGTAAGGTCGGTCCGGGCCGCTTCATCCCACAATACCGTCGAAACAAGATTGGACTAGTAACGGTAAGCATATTGAACAACATCAATGCCCACAACTACTTTGTGTTCTACTCGTGCAAAGAATCTACGCAATAAACCTAGCTCTGATACCACTGTTGGGGAACGTAGCAGAAATTCAAAATTTTCCTACGTGTCACCAAGATCTATCTATGGAGAGACCAGCAACGAGTAGAAAGAGAGTGCATCTACATACCCTTGTAGATCGCTAAGCGGAAGCGTTCGAGTGAACGGGGTTGATGGAGTCGTACTCGTCGTGATTCAAATCACCGATGATCAAGTGCCGAACGCACGGCACCTCCGCGTTCAACACACATACAGCCCGGTGACGTCTCCCAAGCCTTGATCCAGCAAGGAGAGAGGGAGAGGTTGAGGAAGACTCCATCCAGCAGCAGCACAACGGCGTGGTGGTGGTGGAGGAGCGTGGCAATCCTGCAGGGCTTCGCCAAGCACCGCGGGAGAGGAGGAGTACTTGTGAGATGGGGAGGGCTGCACCAGAACTTCGTCTATAGCTCCCATGCGCCTCCCCACTATATATAGGGGTGGAGGGGCTGGTTTCTTGCCCTCCAAGTCCATTGGGGCGTTGGCCAAGGTGGGAGGAAAGAAATCTCATTATTTCCTTCCCCACCGATTGTTATCCCCCCTTTTTAGGGATCTTGATCTTATCCCTTCGGGATATGATCTTATTCCTTCTAAGGGGGGATCTTGGTGCGCCTTGACCAGGGGTGTGGGGCCTTGCCCCCACTACCCACGTCCATGTGGGTCCCCCCATGCAGGTGGGCCCCACTCCGGAACCTTCTAGAACCTTCCCGGTACAATACCGAAAAATCCCGAACATTTTCCGGTGGCCAAAATAGGACTTCCCATATATAAATCTTTACCTCCGGACCATTCCGGAACTCCTCGTGACATCCGGGATCTCACCCGGGACTCTGAACAACATTCGGTAACCACATACAAACTTCCTTTATAACCCTAGCGTCATTGAACCTTAAGTGTGTAGACCCTACGGGTTCGGGAGACATGTAGACATGACCGAGATGTTCTCCGGTCAATAACCAACAGCGGGATCTGGATACCCATGATGGCTCCCACATGTTCCACGATGATCTCATCGGATGAACCACGATGTCAAGGACTTAATCAATCCCGTATTCAATTCCCTTTGTCTATCGGTATGTTACTTGCCCGAGATTCGATCGTCGGTATCCAATACCTTGTTCAATCTCGTTACCGGCAAGTCACTTTACTCGTTCCGTAACACATCATCCCGTGATCAACTCCTTGGTCACATTGCGCATATGATGATGTCCTACCGAGTGGGCCCAGAGATACCTCTCCGTTTACACGGAGTGACAAATCCCAGTCTCGATCCGCATAAAACAATAGATACTTTCGGAGATACCTGTAGTGCACCTTTATAGTCACCCAGTTACGTTGTGACGTTTGATACACCCAAAGCACTCCTACGGTATCCAGGAGTTACACGCTCTCTTGGTCGAAGGAAGAGATACTTGACATTGGCAAAGCTCTAGCAAATGAACTACACGATCTTTTGTGCTAGTCTTAGGATTGGGTCTTGTCCATCACATCATTCTCCTAATGATGTGATCCCGTTATCAACGACATCCAATGTCCATAGCCAGGAAACCATGACTATCTGTTGATCACAACGAGCTAGTCAACTAGAGGCTCACTAGGGACATATTGTGGTCTATGTATTCACACGTGTATTACGATTTCCGGATAATACAGTTATAGCATGAATAAAAGACAATTATCATGAACAAGGAAATATAATAATAATACTTTTATTATTGCCTCTAGGGCATATTTCCAACAGTCTCCCACTTGCACTAGAGTCAATAATCTAGTTCACATCGCCATGTGATTAACACTCACAGGTCACATCGCCATGTGACTAATACCCAAGAGTTTACTAGAGTCAGTAGTCTAGTTCACATCACTATGTGATTAACACTCAGTGAGTTTTATGTTTGATCATGTTGCTTGTGAGAGAGGTTTTAGTCAACGGGTCTGAACCTTTCAGATCCGTGTGTGCTTTACAAATCTCTATGTCATCTCCTAGATGCAGCTACCACGCTCTATTTGGAGCTATTCCAAACAACTGTTCTACTTGGAGCCATTCTAAATTATTTCTCCATTATATGTATCCGGTCTCTCTACTCAGAGCTATCCGGATAGGTGTCAAGCTTGCATCATCGTAACCTTTACGACGAACTCTTTTACCACCTCCATAATCGAGAAAATTCCTTAGTCCACTAGTTACTAAGGATAACTTTGACCGCTGTCCTGTGAGCCATTCTTGGATCACTCTTGTACCCCTTGACTGACTCATGGCAAGGCACACTTCAGGTGCGGTACACAGCATAGCATACTGAAGAGCCTACGTCTTAAGCATAGGGGACGACCTTCGTCCTTTCTCTCTATTCTGCCATGGTCGAGCTTTAAGTCTTAACTTCGTACCTTACAACTCAGGCAAGAACTCCTTCTTTGACTGGTCCATCTTGAACACCTTCAAGATCATGTCAAGGTATGTGCTCATTTGAAAGTATTATTAAGCATTTTGATCTATCCTTATAGATCTTGATGCTCAATGTTCAAGTAGCTTAATCCAGGCTTTCCATTGAAAAACACTTTCAAAATAACCCTATATGCTTTCCAGAAATTCTACGTCATTTCTGATCAACAATATGTCAACAACATATACTCATCAGAAATTCTATAGTGCTCCCACTCACTTCTTTGGAAATACAAGTTTCTCATAAACTTTGTACAAACCCAAAATTTTTGATCATCATCAAAGCATACATTCCAACTCCGAAATGCTCACTCCAGTCCTTAGAAGGATTGCTGGAGCTTTGCATACTTATTAGCATCTTTCGGGATTGACAAAACCTTCCGGTTGTATCACATACAACCTTTCCTCATTAAAATCGTCGAGGAAACAATGTTTTGACATCCTATCTGCAAGATTTCATAAATAATGCAGTAATCGCTAATATAATTCCAACAGACTCTTAGCATCGCTACGAGTGAGAAAATCTCATCGTAGTCAACTCCTTGAACTTGTCGGAAAACATCTTAACGACAAGTCGAGCTTTCTTAATGGTGACATTTACCATCATTGTCCGTCTTCCTTTTGAAATCCATCTGTACTCATTAGCCTTACGACCATCGAGCCGTTCTGCCAAAGTCTACACTTTGTTTTCATACATGGATCCTCTCTCGGATTTTATGGCCTCAAGCCATTTATCGGAATTCGGGCCCACCATCGCTTCTCCATAGCTCGTAGGTTCATTGTTGTCTAGCAACATGACCTTCAAGACAGGATTACGTACCACTCTGAAGTAGTACGCATCCTTGTCATCCTACGAGGTTTGGGAGTGACTTGATCCGAAGTTTCATGATCAATATCATAAGCTTCCACTTCAATTGGTGTAGGTGCCACAGGAACAACTCCCTGTGCCCTGTCACACACTAGTTGAAGAGACGGTTCAATAACCTCATCAAGTCTCCACCATCCTCCCACTCAATTCTTTCGAGAGAAACTTTTCCTCGAGAAAGGACCCGATTCTAGAAACAATCCATATTGCTTTCAGATCTGAATTAGGAGGTATACCCAACTATTTTGGGTTTCCTATGAAGATGCATTTTATCCGCTTTGGGTTCGAGCTTATCAACCTGAAACTTTTTCATATAAGCGTCGCAGCCCCAAACTTTTAAGAAACGACAACTTAGGTTTCTCTAAACCATAATTCATACGGTGTCATCTCATCGGAATTACGTGGTGCCCTATTTAAAGTGAATGTGGTTGTCTCTAATGCCTAACCCATGAACGATAGTGGTAATTCGATAAGAGACATCATGGTACGCACCATATCCAATAGGGTGCAACTATGATGTTCAGACACACCATCACATTATGGTGTTCCAGGCGGTATTAATTGCGAAACAATTTCCACAATGTCTTAATTGTGTGCCAAAACTCGTAACTCAGATATTCATCTCTATGATCATATCATAGACATTTTATCCTCTTGTCACAATGATCTGCTACTTCACTCTGAAATTACTTCAACCATTCAATAATTCAGACTTGTGTTTCATCAAGTAAATATACTCAACATTTACTCGAATCATCTGTGAAGTAAGAACATAATGATATTCACTGCATGCCTCAGCACTCATTCGACTACACACATCAAAATGTGTTACTTCCAACAAGTTGCTATCTTGTTCCATCTTACTGAAAATGAGGCTTTTCAGTCATCTTGCCCATGTGGTATGATTT
The DNA here is from genome assembly GCF_002162155.2 of Triticum dicoccoides. Lineage (NCBI taxonomy): Eukaryota > Viridiplantae > Streptophyta > Magnoliopsida > Poales > Poaceae > Triticum > Triticum dicoccoides. The sequence goes on from NC_041392.1 coordinate 76,453,228, forward strand.
GCATATCTCAAGTGATTCAAAATCAAGTGAGTCCGAACGATCCATTTGCATGGAGTTTCTTCATGCATATACACCAATAGACATGGTTCGCATGTCTCAAACTTTTCAAAAACGAGTGAGTCCAAAGATCCATCAACATGGAGCTTCTTCATGCGTTTTATACCATTATGACTTACATGGCAGTGCCACAAGTAAGTGGTACTATCATTACTATCTTATATCTTTTGGCATGAAAATGTGTATCACTACGATCGAGATTCAATGAACCATTCATTTTAGGTGCAAGACCATTGAAGGTATTATTCAAAAATAGAGTAACCATTATTCTCCTTAAATGAATAACCGTATTGCGATAGACATAATCCAATCATGTCTATGCTCAACGCAAACACCAATCTCGGTGGTAGAGGGAGCGTGCGATGCTTGATCATATCAACCTTGGAAACACTTCCAACATATATCGTCAGCTCACCTTTAGCTAGTCTCCGTTTATTCCGTAGCTTTTATTTCGAGTTACTAACACTTAGCAACCGAACCGGTATCCAATACCCTGGTGCTACTAGGAGTACTAGTAAAGTACACATTAACATAATGTATATCCAATATACTTCTATCGACCTTGCCAGCCTTCTCATCTACCAAGTATCTAGGGTAATGCTGCTCCAGTGGTTGTTCCCCTTATTACAGAAGCACTTAGTCTCGGGTTTGGGTTCAACCTTGGGTTTCTTCACTAGAGCAGCAGCTGAATTGCCGTTTCATGAAGTATCACTTTGTTCCCTTGCCCTTCTTGAAACTAGTGGTTTCACCAACCATCAACAATTGATGCTCCTTCTTGATTTCTACTTTCGCGGTGTCAAACATCATGAATATTTCAAGGATCATCATATCTATCCCTGATATGTTATAGTTAATCACGAAGCTCTAGCAGCTTGGTGGCAATGACTTTGGGGAAACATCACTATCTCATCTGCAAGATCAACTCCCACTCGATTCAAGTGATTGTTGCACTCAGACAATCTGAGCACAAGCTCAACGATTGAGCTTTTCTCCCTTAGTTTGCAGGCTAAGAAAATCGTCGGAGGTCTCATACCTCTTGACGTGGGCACGAGCCCGAAATCCCAATTTCAGCCCTTGAAACATCTCATATGTTCCGCGATGTTTCGAAAACGTCTTTAGTGCCTCAACTCTAAACCGTTTAACTGAACTATCACGTAGTTATCAAAACGTGTATGTCCGATGTTCGCAACATCCACAAACGACGTTTGGGGTTCGGCACACTGAGCAGTGCATTAAGGACATAAGCTTTCTACTGTCCGCATAATCGCTACTATCAACTTTCAACTATATTTTCTCTAGGAACATATCTAAAACAGTAGAACTAAAGCGCGAGCTACGACATAATTTGCAAAGGGTCTTTTGACTATGTTCAGGATAATTAAGTTCATCTTATGAACTCCCACTTAGATAGACATCCCTCTGGTCATCTAAGTGATCACATGATCCGAGTCAACTAGGCCGTGTCCTATCATCATGTGAGACGGACTAGTCATCATCGGTGAACATCTTCATGTTGATCGTATCTACCATATGACTCATGCTCGACCTTTCGGTCTCCGTGTTCCGAGGCCATATCTGCACATGCTAGGCTCGTCAAGTTAACCCTAAGTGTTTTCGCTGTGTAAAACTGTCTTACACCCGTTGTATGTGAACGTAAGAATCCATCACACCCGATCATCACGTGGTGTTTAGAAGCGACGAACTGTAGCAATGGTGCACAGTTAGGGGAGAACACTTCTTGAAATTTTGTAAGGGATCATCTTATTTACTACCGTCGTCCTAAGCAAACAAGATGCATAAACATGATAAACATCACATGCAATCAAATAGTGACATGATATGGCCAATATCATTTTGCTCCTTTTGATCTTCATCTTCGGGGCTCCATGATCATCATCGTCACCGGCACGACACCATGATCTCCATCATCATGATCTCCATCATCGTGTCTTCATGAAGTTGTCACACCAACGACTACTTCTACTTCTATGACTAACGCGTTTAGCAATAAAGTAAAGTAGTTTACATGGCGTTCTTCAATGACACGCAGGTCATACAATAAATAAAGACAACTCCTATGGCTCCTGCCGGTTGTCATACTCATCGACATGCAAGTCGTGAATCCTATTACAAGAACATGATCAATCTCATACATCACATATCATTCATCACATTCTTCTTGGCCATATCACATCACATAGCATACCCTGCAAAAACAAGTTAGACGTCCTCTAATTGTTGTTGCATGTTTTACGTGGCTCCTATGGGTTTCTAGCAAGAACGTTTCTTACCTACGCAAGACCACAACGTGATATGCCAATTGCTATTTACCCTTCATAAGGACCCTTTTCATCGAATCCGTTCCGACTAAAGTGGGAGAGACTGGCACCCGCTAGCCACCTTATGCACCAAGTGCATGTCAATCGGTGGAACCTGTCTCACGTAAGAGTACGTGTAAGGTCGGTCCGGGCCGCTTCATCCCACAATACCGTCGAAACAAGATTGGACTAGTAACGGTAAGCATATTGAACAACATCAACGCCCACAACTACTTTGTGTTCTACTCGTGCAAAGAATCTACGCAATAGACCTAGCTCTGATACCACTGTTGGGGAACGTAGCAGAAATTCAAAAATTTTCCTACGTAACACCAAGATCTATCTATGGAGAGACCAGCAACGAGTAGAAAGGGGAGTGCATCTACATACCCTTGTAGATCGCTAAGCGGAAGCGTTCAAGTGAACGGGGTTGATGGAGTCGTACTCGTCGTGATTCAGATCACCGATGATCAAGTGCCGAACGCACGACACCTCCGCGTTCAACACACGTACAGCCCGGTGACGTCTCCCACGCCTTGATCCAGCAAGGAGAGAGGGAGAGGTTGAGGAAGACTCCATCCAACAGCAGCACAACGGCGTGGTGGTGGTGGAGGAGCGTGGCAATCCCGCAGGGCTTCGCCAAGCACCATGGGAGAAGAGGAGGAGAACTTGGGAGAGAGGGAGGGGCTGCACCAAAGGCATAAGGTGTGTTTGGGAGGCCCTCCTACCCCACTATATATAGGGATCCCAAGGGGGGGGTGCGCCAGCCCCTAGGAGATCCAATCTCCAAGGGGGCGGCGGCCAGGGGAGGAGTCCTCCCCCCCCCCCAAGGCACCTAGGAGGTGCCTTCCCCTGCTGGGACTCTTCCTTTAGGGTTTCCCCAGGCGCATGGGCCTCTTGGGGCTGGTGCCCTTGGCCCATGTAGGCCAAGGCGCACCCCCTACAGCCCATGTGGCCCCCCGGGGCAGGTGGCCCCACCCGGTGGGCCCCCGGGACCCTTCCGGTGGTCCCGGTACAATACCGATGACCCCGAAACTTGTCCCGATGGCCGAAACAGGACTTCCTATATATAAATCTTTACCTCCGGACCATTCCGGAACTCCTCGTGACGTCCGGGATCTCATCCGGGACTCCGAACAACATTCGGTTACCACATATAAGCTTCCTTTATAACCCTAGCGTCATCGAACCTTAAGTGTGTAGACCCTACGGGTTCGGGAGACATGCAGACATGACCGAGACGTTCTCCGGTCAATAACCAACAGCGGGATATGGATACCCATGTTGGCTCCCACATGTTCCACGATGATCTCATCGGATGAACCACGATGTCAAGGACTCAATCGATCCCGTATACAATTCCCTTTGTCTATCGGTATGTTACTTGCCCGAGATTCGATCGTCGGTATACCGATACCTTGTTCAATCTCGTTACCGGCAAGTCACTTTACTCGTTCCGTAACACATCATCCCGTGATCAACTCCTTGGTCACATTGCGCATATGATGATGTCCTACCGAGTGGGCCCAGAGATACCTCTCCGTTTACACGGAGTGACAAATCCCAGTCTCGATCCGCATAAAACAATAGATACTTTCGGAGATACCTGTAGTGCACCTTTATAGTCACTCAGTTACGTTGTGACGTTTGATACACCCAAAGCACTCCTACGGTATCCAGGAGTTACACGCTCTCATGGTCGAAGGAAGAGATACTTGACATTGGCAAAGCTCTAGCAAATGAACTACACGATCTTTTGTGCTAGTCTTAGGATTGGGTCTTGTCCATCACATCATTCTCCTAATGATGTGATCCCGTTATCAACGACATCCAATGTCCATAGCCAGGAAACCATGACTATCTGTTGATCACAACGAGCTAGTCAACTAGAGGCTCACTAGGGACATATTGTGGTCTATGTATTCACACGTGTATTACGATTTCCGGATAATACAGTTATAGCATGAATAAAAGACAATTATCATGAACAAGGAAATATAATAATAATACTTTTATTATTGCCTCTAGGGCATATTTCCAACACACCATAGCCCCTCCGATGAAGTGTGAGTAGTTTACCTCAGACCTACGGGTCCATAGTTAGTAGCTAGATGGCTTCTTCTCTCTTTTTGGATCTCAATACAATGTTCTCCCCCTCTCTTGTGGAGATCTATTCGATGTAATCTTCTTTTTGCGGTGTGTTTGTTGAGACCGATGAATTGTGGGTTTATGATCAAGTCTATCTATGAATAATATTTTAATCTTATCTGAATTCGTTTATGTATGATTGGTTATCTTTGCAAGTCTCTTAGAATTATCAGTTTGGTTTGGCCTACTAGATTGATCTTTCTTGCAATTGGAGAAGTGCTTAGCTTTGGGTTCAATATTGCGGTGTCCTTTCCCGGTGACAGTAAGGGCAGCAAGGCACGTATTGTATTGTTGCCATCGAGGATAACAAGATGGGGTTTTATTCATATTGCATGAGTCTATCCCTCTACATCAGGTCATCTTGCTTAATGCGTTACTCTGTTTTTAACTTAATACTCTAGATGCATGCTGGATAGCGATCGATGAGTGGAGTAATAGTAGTAGATGCAGGCAGGAGTCGGTCTACTTGTCTCGGACGTGATGCCTATATACATGATCATACCTAGATATTCTCATAACTATGCTCAATTCTATCAATTGCTCAACAGTAATTTGTTCACCCACCATAGAATACTTATGCTCTCAAGAGAAGCCACTAGTGAAACCTATGGTCCCGGGTCTATCTTTATCATATCAATCTCCTACTACTTAGTTATTTACTTTGCCTTTATTTTACTTTGCATCTTTATCATAAAAATACCAAAGATATTATCTTTATCATATCTATCAGATCTCACTCTCGTAAGTGGCCCTATAGGGATTGACAATCCCTATTTGCGTTGGTTGCGAGGATTTATTTGTTTTGTGCAGGTGCGAGGGACTCGCGTGTAGCCTCCTACTGGATTGATACCTTGGTTCTCAAAAACTAAGGGAAATACTTACGCTACTTTGCTTCATCATCCCTTCCTCTTCAGGGAAAACCAACGCAGTGCTAAAAGAGGTAGCAGTCCGCTCTCGCAAACATGTTTGTAGCCCAATCCAGACCGAAAGTAAACACTTGCCGCACCGCCCTCACCAACACCCAGAAAGGATCCCAATCTGTTGCTGCCTTCTTCGGTCACATGAGATCCCTGTCAGATGAACTTGCTATGGCAGGGAAACCCCTTCTAGAGGAAGAACTAATCTCCTTCATAGTTCCTGGTCTTGACATGGACTACCAACCACTCATCTCAGCCCTAGATGTTCGCACCGAACCACTATCTGTTGATGATCTATTCAGCATGGTGGTGAATTTTGATCAGCGTATGGAGCTGTTCCAGGGCACAGGAGCCGGGGCTTTCAAGTCCTCGGCCAACAGTGCCTCACGAGGGCACGACGGCTCTCCCAAGGGTGGCTACCGCAACTCACCCAAGGGTGGAAACGGTGGCGGCAACAACAACTACAGCAACGGTGGCGGCGGCAACAACAGCGAAGGTGGTGGTGGCAGCTACAACCAGGGCAGCGGTGGTGGCTACTGCGGCCCTAGTGGTGGCTACAATGGCGGCTACACCGGTGGCGATGGTGGGGGCTACTACAACAACAATGGCCCCCACGCCATAACTACAACAACAATCAAGGCCGTCAAGGTGCTGGTGGCCGCGGCCGGTTCATCGGTTATGAAGAATATGAGAACAAGTGTGAGATTTGCAAAAAATAACCACATTGCAAAAGAATGTAAGTGGCGCTATGCAGAGGACAACTCTCAGAGGAGACGAGTTGCAGCTGCAGCAGATGCCTCATATGGAGTAGATTCCAAATGGTATCTTGACTCTGGTGCAAATGAGAACATCACCTCCGAGATAGAGAAAATGACCACGCGTGAGAAATATCATGGCCAAGAGCAGGTTCACACTGTAGAAAATGGTCCAGGTACAATGATAAGTCATGTTGGCAAGTCTATTATTAAAACCCCACATCATGGTATTCTTGTAGATGAAGTTCTACATATCCCCAATGCATCAAAAAAAATCTCCTTTGAGTTCATCGTATTACTCTTCATAATGGTGTCTTCATAGAGTTTCACCCTTTTTTCTTCTTTATAAAGGATCAGGTCACGAGGAGGGTCCTCTATCGCGGTAGATGTGTGCAAGGTCTCTACCCGTTGATTCCCAAGTTTTCCAAGTTCAATAAGCAAGCCTATGGAGCTTTCAAGGTGTCTTCAGAATGATGGCATAATCGTTTAGGCCACCCATCTTTTTCTATTGTCTATCAAATTGTTAGCAAAAATAAGCTCACTTTTGTTGATGAGCATGATTGTGAAACTATTTGTGATTCCTGCCAAAGAGCAAAAAGCCACCAATTACCATACCCAATTTCCACTAGTGTGTCTACAAAACCCTTGCAACTTATTTTTTCGGATGTATGGGGACCGACTCCCTCTTCTGTTGGTAGGCACACTTATTATGTGAGCTTCATTGATGATTTCAGCAAGTACACATGGATATATCTTCTTAAGAAATGATCCGATGTTTTCCAAGTTTTTTTTAACTTTCAGGCTCAAGTAGAAAGAAAATTTGATTGCAAGATACTTGCTATGCAATCAGACTAGGGTGGTGAGTATGAGAAACTCAACTCCTTTTTTCAATGGATAGGAATTTCTCATCATGTTTCTTGCCCCCATGCTCATCAGCAAAACGGTTCCGCTGAAGTAAGCATAGGCACATTGTTGACATTGGTATCTCCCTCCTTGCCGCCGCGTCCATGCCACTCAAGTTCTGGGATGAGGCTTTATCACAGCGGTCCATCTCATCAATATTCTGCCTAGCCATGTTATCAATCATGAAACACCCACTGAACGTCTTCTTCACACCAAACCAGATTACTCGTCACTTCGTGTGTTTGGTTGCGCTTGTTGGCTGAATCTTCGTCCTTACAATAATCATAAACTCATGTTCAGATCAACCCAATGTGTCTTCATTGGTTATAGTGCATAGCACAAGGGTGTCAAGTGTCTTGATGTTTCTACTAGACGTGCTTATATTTCTAGGGATGTCGTCTTTGATGAAACCGTTTTTCCTTTTGCCAAACTCCACCCAAATGCCGGTGCCCTTCTTAGCAAAGAAATTCTTCTTTTGCCCTCAACCATATCCGGCGTTGATCATGGGGGATTAAATAATAGTACTGATCAACTTGTACCTAATCATCATATTATGCCTGAGTTTACTGCTGTAGAATGTTCAGATGGTGCAAATCACAAAGAAAACAGCCTTCATTTTATGTGCCCCCCGGCTGGAGACACAGGCGAAAACCGAGGCGTATCCACCTCAGGATCTTCATCACAGCAGGGGCTAGAATCCACCCCGGGAGTCGGGCGTACAACACCTGGTCCTGCCTCGGGCCTGGAGCGCACTACCGAACGAGACAACGATGGCTCGGGCCCGCTCCAATCTCCCAATGCCGCGTGGCAAGCAGTCGCTCCTGGACCCGCGCAAGGCTCACCTGGTTGGCCCGCGCCAAATTCGCCGGGCCCCACCAGTCTGGCCCGGTCACCCACGCCGCGGTTGTCTCCAGCAGGCGTGACATGATCCGCCTCGGGATTGGAGGCGCCGGCACCTGAGGCTGACGCATCTGGGGGATCTCCTGCGCCTTCGCCCCCTGGAGTTCCTCCTATGGCTCCATGCACAAGACTTCAAAAGGGAGTTACAACTCGCTTAAATTACAAAAATTTCTCTAAGTTTGGTATGTCTTGTGCAACTGGTGAACCTAACAATTTAATGACAACACTTGGTGATCCTAGGTGGAAATTGGCCATGGATGAAGAAATCATGGCGTTGCAGAAAAACAAGACATGGCATCTAGTTCCTCCTCAGCAAGGCAAAAACTTAATTGATTGCAAGTGGGTCTATCGAATCAAGAAAAAATTTGATGCCACTATAGATCGGTACAAGGCAAGACTTGTAGCAAAGGGGTTCAAGCAAATGTATGGTATAGACTAGGAAGATACATTTAGTCATGTTGTTAAAGCTACAACGATTTGTCTTGTGCTGTCAATAGCTATATCTAGGGGATGGAGTCTCGGACAGCTAGATGTACAGAACGCGTTCCTTCATGGTGTTCTAGAAGAGGAAGTGTTCATGAAACAACCTCCTGGGTTTGAAGACAATGATGCACCATTTCATGTCTGCAAGCTTGATAAGGCCCTGTATGGATTGAAACAAGCACCTAGGGCTTGGTACTCACGGTTGAGTATGAAACTTCAATCTCTTGGTTTTGTTCCATCAAAATCTGACACATCTCTATTTATCTATAACAAGCATCAGACATCCATATTTGTTCTCATATATGTTGATGATATTATTGTTACTAGTTTTTCTGATGGAGTTGTGAAAGCACTGCTCAAAGACCTAGGCTCTGAGTTTGCCCTCAAGGACTTGGGAGATCCGCATTTCTTCTTGGGTATTGAAGTTAAGAAACACGGTAATGGTATTCATCTATCTCAAGCAAAGTATGCCACTGAACTGTTAAGTAGAATTGGCATGCAAAACTGTAAACCTTCTCCAACACCGTTGTCAAGTTCGGAATCTCTATCTCTGACAGAAGGTGAGCCACTGAACCAAGAGGACATTACTGGTTATAGAAGTTTAGTTGGTGGTCTGCAATACCTGACTCTCACTCGGTCTGACATCTCCTTTGCAGTTAACAAGGTGTGTCAGTTCCTTCATGCACCTACCACAGCTCACTGGACAGCAGCAAAATGGATCCAAAGGTATATAAGGAATACTATAACCACAGTTCTCACATTTAGTAAGTCTTCTTCCACACTTGTTAGTTCCTTCTCAGATGCAGACTAGGCTGGTTGTCTAGATGACAGAAGGTCAACATGTGGTTTTGGTATCTTTTATGGGTCAAATTTAATATCATGGTGTGCAAGAAAACAAGCTACTATTTCTAGGTCAAGCACAGAAGCAGAATATAAGACATTAGCAAATGCAACAACAGAAGTCATTTGGGTTTAGTCCATGCTCAAAGAACTTGGAATAGCACAAGATCAATCCCCTTGCCTATGGTATGATAATCTTGGTGCTACCTATTTGTCTGCCAATCCAGTTTTCCATGCCAGAACAAAACATATTGAAATAGACTTTCATTTTGTAAGAGAACGTGTTGTCAACAAACAACTTGATATCAGATTTATACCTTCCAAAAATCAGCTTGTAGATGGATTCACAAAAGCATTGCCTGCCAGAAGTTTTGAAGAGTTTAAGCGTAATCTCAACTTGATACAGTTGTGATATGGGGGAGTGTTAAACATGTCACACTACAGATGACTTGGGTCTCACATAGATTAGTTAGGAGGATCTAGTTTGTTAGCACTTTTTTATCTCTTAATGATGTAATCCTTCTGTGACGCCCGAGCAATTAGGCTACAGTAATCCCACGTTAATGATGCCATGTCACCACGGTTACTGTTGTTAATCTCGTGTTAGTTCAAAATAGATTCGAAATTCAAACTTAAAATAAAGTCAAACGATAAAGATTTTCAAACTTTAATACTAAAATGTTCGAGAGGTGACAAATAATGCGTAGGTATTTATGGTGGAGGAAACATATTTTTATAAAGTAGTTAAAAGCACTAAATTAATAAAAGCTGCAGTAAAACTAATATTTAATTGTCTTTTAAATACTAAACAAATTTAAACTAATTGTTTAGGGTGCCAAATCAATTGTGGTAGTGTCATAAGTATTAGTTCTAATTTAGGGGCTAGATTTATAATTTATAAAACAAAGGTAAAAATAAATAGAAAAGAACTGAAAAAAAAGAGAAAAGGAAAACTAGCAAACAAAAAAAAGGGAGAGAAAGAAAACA
>NC_041392.1:76464256-76472300 GCF_002162155.2 Triticum dicoccoides
GTCGGTCGTGCCTTGCGCTGCGTCACCTGCACGCCAGCCGTGCCCCGCACACGCCCTACTCCGGCCACCCTCCTCGTTGGTGCCCTGCGCACGCGCCGCATCGCCCGTGCCCCGCGTGTGGCCTCCCCCCTACTGCCCTCGCCCTGCAACTCGCCTCGCCACCACTGCCTGCAGCTACTGCTGCTCCGCTGCCGTGTGCCATCTGCCGCGACGGCCCTCTCCACTACCCACGCCGCCCTGCTCCGGCTGCGACCGCGACCGTCGTTGCCCACTGGGTCGTTGCCCTTCACCCCAGCACCAGTCGCCGCCTCTTTGGTGGCTCGCCGGAGCCCCGTCCGCCCCATCGTGGCCACCGCTCCCCAACCGCGCCCAAACGGGATGGGCGTCAGCCCCAGCGCCTGAAACCCGTCTACCCAGCGCCCGTTAAGGCCGCTGGGCCTATAACAGCTAGGCCCCACCCCCCATGTGCCAATGACAGGTGGGCCTAGACCCAGAACGAAAACGATTTATAAAGATATATATAATTAATTAAAAATAAATAAATTAGTAATAAGTAAATAAAAATGTTAATTAATTAATTAATTAACTAAATTAATTAACTTAATTAATCCTGCTTAATTAAACTAATTAAACATTAGGTACCTAGTTATCTAATTAAACTGATTAATAGGATAATTTGGTTATTATACCTATGACATGTGGGACCCACACGTCAGCGACCCAGTGAACACCTCTGTTGACTGCTGACATCATGCTGATGTCATGATGACATCAGCATGTACTGTTTTGGATAATGTTAGAATTAAGTAATTAAATAAATCCTAAAAAATGATTTAAACCGTTTAAAATTAATATAAAATAAACTGTAACCCGGATGAAAATACTTTGTACATGAAAGTTGCTCAGAACGACGAGACGAATCCGGATACGCAGCCCGTTCGTCCGCCACACACCCCTAACATATCAAACTCGCAACTTTCCCCCTCCGGCTCCTCTGCCCGAAAACACGGAACACCGGGAATACTTTCCCGGATGTTTTCCCCCTTCGCCGGCATAACCTCATACTGCGTTAGGACACACCTAGCACCGCTCCTTGTCATGTCTTGCGTCGTCTTGCTTATGTTTGCACTGTATTTATTGTTTCTTCCCCCTCTTCTCTTTGGTAGACTACGAGACCGACGCTGCTGCTGCCCAGTTCGACTACGGAGTTGACGACCCCTCTCTCTTGCCAGAGCAACCAGGCAAGGCCCCCCCCCCTTGATCACCAGATATCGCCTATTCTTTACTATACTGCTTGCATTAGAGTAGTGTAGCATGTTACTGTTTGGTTACTCCTATTCTGTTGCATAGCCTGTCATTGTTGCTATAGTCATTGATACCTTACCCGCAATCCTAAATACTTAGTATAGGATGCTAGTTTATCATCATTGGCCCTACATTCTTGTCAGTCTGCCTTGCTATACTATTGGGCCGTGATCACTCGGGAGGTGATCACGGGTATATACTATACATACATACATACTATACAGATGGTGACTAAAGTCGGGCTAGCTCGTTGAGTACCCGCAAGTGATTCTGATGGGGGGCTGAAAGGACAGGTGGCTCCATCCCGGTAGAGGTGGGCCTGGGTTCTCGACGGCCCCCGACTGTTACTTTGTGGCGGAGCGATAGGGCAGGTTGAGACCACCTAGGGGACAGGTGGGCCTGGCCCTGGTCGGCGTTCGCGGATATTTAACACGCTTAACGAGATCTTGGTATTTGATCTGAGTTGGCTACGAGCCTATACGCACTAACCATCTACGTGGGAGTAGTTATGGGTATCCCGACGTCGTGGTATCAGCCGAAGCACTTCGTGACGCCAGCGACTGAGTGGCGCGCGCCAGATTGGAACGTAAGCCTGCTCTTGTATTAAGGGGGCTAGTTCTGCTTTCGGCCGCGTACGCAACATGCAGGTGTGCTATGGGCGATGGGCCCATACCCCTGTGCGCTTAGGTTTAGACCGGCGTGCTGGCCTCTCTGTTGAGCCTAGGTGGGGCTGCGACGTGTTGATCTTCCGCGGCCGGGCATGACCCAGGAAAGTGTGTCCGACCAAATGGGATCAAGCGTGTTGGGTAAGTTGGTGCACCCCTGCAGGGAAGTTAATCTATTCGAATAGCCGTGATCTTCGGTAACAGGACGACTTGGAGTTGTACCTTGACCTTATGACAACTAGAACCGGATACTTAATAAAACACACCCTTCCAAGTTCCACAGACAACCCGGTGATCGCTTTTCCACAGGGCGACAAGGGGAGGATCGCCGGGTAGGATTATGCTACTGCGATGCTATTGGAGATGCTACTGGAGATGCTACTTGGAGATGCTACTTGGAGATACTACTTGGAGGACTTCAATCTACTCTCTTCTACATGCTGCAAGACGGAGGCTGCCAGAAGCGTAGTCTTCGACAGGATTAGCTATCCCCCTTTTATTCTGGCATTCTGCAGTTCAGTCCACCGATATGGCCTTTTACACATATACCCATGCATATGTAGTGTAGTTCCTTGCTTGCGAGTACTTTGGATGAGTACTCACGGTTGCTTTCTCCCCACTTTTTTCCCCTTTCCTTTCTTTCTGGTTGTCGCAACCAGATGCTGGAGTCCAGGAGCCAGACGCCACCGTCGACGACGACCCCTACTACACCGGAGGTGCCTACTACTACGTGCAACCCGCTGCCGATGACCAGGAGTAGTTAGGAGGATCCCAGGCAGGAGGCCTGCGCCTCTTTCGATCTGTATCCCAGTTTGTGCTAGCCTTCTTAAGGCAAACTTGTTTAACTTATGTCTGTACTCAGATATTGTTGCTTCCGCTGACTCGTCTATGATCGAGCACTTGTATTCGAGCCCTCGAGGCCCCTGGCTTGTATTATGATGCTTGTATGACTTATTTTATTTGTAGAGTTGTGTTGTGATATCTTCCCGTGAGTCCCTGATCTTGATCGTACACATTTGCGTGCATGATTAGTGTATGATTGAATCGGGGGCGTCACAAGTTGGTATCAGAGCCGACTGCCTGTAGGAATCCCCCTTTCCAACTCCTTGGCTGAAGTCGAGTCTAGTCGTTGAAAAACTTTTACTAACATGGCTGTGTGGCCCATGGGCCCACATCGCCATCGGGTGGTAGTAGGATCTTTTACTCCTCGACCTATACTCTGGGACTCTGATCTCTCTACTATTCGGGTTAAATGAATTTGCTAACTCTAAGATTAGGATCTCGTGATCGCATCCACCCGGAGAGCCCCTTACTGCAGAGGATCGCCTGCTACATCAGAAGATTCCGAAGATACTCTCTGATGTTCTCTCGAGACTTTGTGCCCATCACTTTTGCTATTCCTGACCACCGATGAATCCGTATGGATAACTACTTACACTTGCCATTCATATGATCATCCCCCATTGATCTTGTTATTACAAGATACCCCGAAGTTTTCTCTATTGTTTCGAGAGTACTTTGTGCCTACTGCCTAGCAGTTCTTTGCCACATGAATACCCCCTTCAAATAAATTCTCGCACTTATCGAGTATCCGCTCATCCCCCAGTTGTTCATGTGTTACACAAAAGTCTTCGAAATACCACCCGATATTCCGAAAATCCTCAGCAACCTGTTGCTCTAGAATTTCTTGTTTGCTTTCATTATGATTAATCCCATAAGTATAGAAATCTTATTGACATTCCTTTGTCATTATCATTTTGAGTCTGTTGACTCAATATGTTGCGAATACACGCAATCATCATTGATCCTTATAAATTACCTTTCCGGCTGAGCTTCCATTCTTTTAACTGGAATTGGTTCTCGACCAATCCAATTGTCGTTGATTGTACCCTAAGGCTATTCAACTTATCCATCCCTAATCAGAGCATTGCTTCTGATCCCTTGATTTGGAAATCATAATTCCTTTGCATTTGACAATTGAGTTAGTCAGTTGTTTCTATAATCTGATCTCCTTGCATTCTTCTTCCTCTAGTTGAGTACCGATACTCGTATCAGATCCTTTGTGGACCATCAAGTCCTTTGTTGGATTGTTATCCGACAGTGTCCTTCACATTTGATCACCTTGTGAGTTCTTCCCCTGATACATAATGCCTTTGTTAAGTTGTATCCTCTGCTTGGCCAACCATGCTCTGCTTTCGGGCTTGTGTTATTTACTCTTGAAACTTGTGGTATATGTTTCTAAGAAGCCCCCATGGGTTGAACATATGCATTCTCTAAACCGTGTGAACCCGAAAGTTTTCACGAGTCATACTCTTCTGGTGCTTCACCAGATAAAATTTCAACACTGCAACTTCATCGAACGTGAGAAGTGAATGAAAGGTTATGCATTGGAGAAGTGGGAGTCGACCTTGAACTTGTGTTCATGCCCATGGACACGATGTAGATCTTATCATTAAAGCTTCTCTTAAATAAATTATTCCTTTGGTATAAGTTCATCTTATATCTAGGATCTGGCCTTTTGCAACCGTGGTTCCGACCATGATTGTTCTTCTTTGATCTCATTTCTCGGACAAGTTAAAACAATTGTCTTCTATGGATCAATACACCAGTCCAACCTTTACTTTGATCTTGTGTCGAGTATTACCCCCCTGGTATCTCGAGATTATCATGGAACTGCATAACTTTTTATGAGTTCTTCATCAAGTGCTACCTTCCCACTGATTCCAATTTTTCGCGGGCTCTGAGTTATTGAACACTCAAATACACCGATAACTGAACCGAGTCCGCTCTTCGGTTCAACAACTCTTCAGTAAGCTTCTATAAGTACGAGTTTGTACCCGATCACGCCATTCCTAGCCTGTTTGGCTATATCATTGTCGTGACGATTCTAACTGTGCTACCTGGTCCTTATTCTCGGAGCACCAATTTTCGACGATGAACTAACCTTACGTCGATCCTCATCGTCATATCATTTCGCCTTGAACAACAATCTTGGTTTCGAGTTTGTGTCATACCCTCGGTTCCATTAACCTTTCGCTTCATCATTCCTTTGACTTGATGTCATCGCCGATCTATTACATCTTCGTGGAGCCTCTCGACAAAATTTGTCGTGATCATCATCAACATCTTGACTCCTCCCTGGATATCAATTGAATTCATGATGAAAAATACCATCCTTGCCCTCGATGATTTGTGTTGTCATCGACCATTTTAATGCCTCCCCTCAAACACAAACTTGTTCGTGTTCTGTGTTATACCTTGAGTTCCTTGCTATCCAGCCTTTGTTCGTAATTACCTTGGAGTATTACCATCTCTTTTGTCAAGAATGTGGTGAGAATTTCACCACCTCTTAAGAATTCTTGATATAATAATACTTCTCGCCATCTCCGTTCATTCCTTGGACCCCATATTGTTTTTTTACTGGAATACCGACAATTGAGCTACGACGTGTGAATTCAAAACTTCTAGCAACCCTATTGCTTTGGAGTGAATGGGCGATAGTTTCATTCTAAGTCTTCCGATAATTGAATCACCATTCTAACATTGGTCGTGCAACCCAGCCCATATTTCGGGTGCACCTTTTAATCAATGTTTAATTATGTATGTTTTCCTCGAGCATACCTCACTATATCATTTAATCTGACAAAGGTTATCTCCTTGTTCAGATAATCATGGAAATCCTTTTCTTTTTCTAATCCCAATGGAAAGTCGCTGAGTCCATCAGCCACCTCCTCACCCTCTCCTTGATTTAATGATGAACTCTTGTTTTGGAACTCTCTTCCATAGTTCGTTCCCCGAGAGTCTTACAATGTCACCTCGTTAATTTGTGTCGCACCTTTTCTTCTCAGGCATCCTGAGCATGAGGTATCCCAACACCAATCAGATCTAAATCTCGGTCAGATATGATGGTTGGAACATATTTCCAAGAGTTATAACAATGGTCTTTATGTGACCCGGTAAGGTGATGTCGTGCCTAGCACACCTGGCCGGAGGCCCTATTGTTATAGTTTCCGTTTAACAAGGTTATCTATTCTTCCATGAGGATGTGGTTAGACTTATTCTATAAGTTGTTCCTGATGAATCCTTTGAGTATTAAAGTCTGATTTTTTTTAAAAAGACCATGTCAATGCTATCTTGAAGCATGTCCATGGTACTCCGATTTTCAACAAAAACATTTGAAGCCCAATGCTAAATGTTTCCTGCTCGATTATCCAAACACCGCTGTATGGGTATGGTCATCAAATTCCTCTCCCCTTACCTAAATGGTTATCCACTCTATATCCTGTCATGGATATCTTGCTCTGCTTGTCCTTGGGAAGGATATGCCCCCGAAATGTGTTTAAACACAATTTTCCTTTCCATTGTTCTGTTTAACCTGGTAATCACCTTTCCTTTCCTTTGGTTTGCTTAACCCTCCTTGTGATCTATATTATATAAGCAGTAGTAATCTTCTGCTTATGTAAAACACGTTAGAGTACAACCGTGCCAGTAAGACCCTGTTTCTACTGTTGATGACATCTCGGTAGCCACCGACGGACGGGAACTTTGCCTATTGGCCCACCTCGTTCAACGAGCAGGAAAATGGTTCTCTT
This sequence comes from Triticum dicoccoides, assembly GCF_002162155.2. Lineage (NCBI taxonomy): Eukaryota > Viridiplantae > Streptophyta > Magnoliopsida > Poales > Poaceae > Triticum > Triticum dicoccoides. The sequence goes on from NC_041392.1 coordinate 76,470,819, forward strand.
CGTCCCTCGCCCCTGGTATCGATGTTGTTGCCGACATAACTGACAGGCTACACTCTGACACGCCTTACTATCATGACCATGCAAGATGTCGGCCCCCTTCCTACTTTCAACCACATGGTGGGCCCATAACCCACAGTTCCACAGGATCGAAACCTGACTCTCATGTACACCCCCTGTTCCCAAAGTTATTCCTCCCGCGTGGACTCGTATTTAATTCATGAGCCACCTTCCGATGAGATCATCAATTTTGGCATCGGAAACAATAATTATTCCGTTGCTTGAAACCCCTTTCACCTTCTGACTAGGCATTGAACGATTGCCTAGCTGCCTGAAACTTCTTGTTGTACCTTCCAACTTTACTCTCGATGTGTTCTATTTTTTCAACTCGAGAGGTACTCATATGCTCATTCATGGGTTAATCCCAGGTTATTACCCTTATAGCATTCTGTCGTTTCCGATCTACCCCGTGACCTATTCGTAAGTACGATGGAGTTTCCGAAGAAAGGATGCCGACTTCATCTTAATGACCTGAAGCAGAAAAATGAAGACATCAATGTATTGGATCGACCACTTCGAGAAGAGCAACTATGACCAAGAAGAATCATTAGAATTTCGTAACCAGATCCCTTCCCCCCTTATAACCGCTCCTAAATCTCGGGACGAGATTTCTTGTAGTGGAGGAGAATTGTGACGCCCGGGCAATTAGGCTACAGTAATCCCACGTTAATGATGCCACGTCACCACGGTTACTGTTGTTAATCTCGTGTTAGTTCAAAATAGATTCGAAATTCAAACTTAAAATAAACTCAAACGATAAAGATTTTCAAACTTTAATACTAAAATGTTCGAGAGGTGACAAATAATGCGTAGGTATTTATGGTGGAGGAAACATCTTTTTATAAAGTAGTTAAAAGCACTAAATTAATAAAAACTGCAGTAAAACTAATATTTAATTGTCTATTAAATACTAAACAAATTTAAACTAATTGTTTAGGGTGCCAAATCAATTGTGGTAGTGTCATAAGTTTTAGTTCTAATTTAGGGGCTAGATTTATAATTTATAAAACAAAGGTAAAAATAAACAGAAAAGAAATTGAAAAAAAAAGAGAAAAGGAAAACTAGCAAACAAAAAAAAGGGAGAGAAAGAAAACAGGACCCCCCCCGCTGGACCACAAGTGGCCCAGCTGGCCTCAGCCGCTCGAACGGGCCGGCCCACCCCGGTCCACCTCCCCTAGTAACCCCTACCTCCACCGAAACCTAACCCTAACCGGCACACGATCCCCACTCCCCCCTCTCTCTCGATCCCATCTGGATCAGCGAGGGGTTCGATCCACCTCCCCTCCTCTGCCCCCGATTGGATCGGGGGGATCGATCCCCACCGCTACACGCGCGACGCCGCCCCGCCTCTAACGCCGCTGGACCTCGCGGCCACCCCGCCGGACCTCCCTCGCCGGATCGCTCCGCCTCGACCACGCCCCCCCC
>NC_041392.1:76472564-76473938 GCF_002162155.2 Triticum dicoccoides
CTGTGAGCTGCGCCCCTCCCCTCTCTCCCGTCACCGGATCTGGCCGCGCCTCCGCGCGCGCGCGCCCCCGCCACCACGCCGACCGCGGCTCTCCCCCGACCGTGCGCTCGTGCAGGCCCACGTGCCTCTGCTCGTCGGTCGTGCCTTGCGCTGCGTCACCTGCACGCCAGCCGCGCCCCGCACACGCCCTACTCCGGCCACCCTCCTCGTTGGTGCCCTGCGCACGCGCCGCATCGCCCGTGCCCCGCGTGTGGCCTCCCCCCCTACTGCCCTCGCCCTGCAACTCGCCTCGCCACCACTGCCTGCAGCTACTGCTGCTCCGCTGCCGCGTGCCATCTGCCGCGACGGCCCTCTCCACTACCCGCGCCGCCCTGCTCCGGCTGCGACCGCGACCGTCATTGCCCACAGGGCCGTTGCCCTTCACCCCAGCACCAGTCACCGCCTCTTCGGTGGCTCGCCGGAGCCCCGTCCGCCCCATCGTGGCCGCCGCTCCCCAACCGCGCCCAAACGGGATGGGCGTCAGCCCCAGCGCCTGAAACCCGTCTACCCAGCGCCCGTTAAGGCCGCTGGGCCTATGACAGCTAGGCCCCACCCCCCATGTGCCAATGACAGGTGGGCCTAGACCCAGAACGAAAACAATTTATAAAGATATATATAATTAATTAAAAATAAATAAATTAGTAATAAGTAAATAAAAATGTTAATTAATTAATTAATTAACTAAATTAATTAACTTCATTAATCCTGCTTAATTAAACTAATTAAACATTAGGTACCTAGTTATCTAATTAAACTGATTAATAGGTTAATTTGGTTATTATACCTATGACATGTGGGACCCACACGTCAGCGACGCAGTGAACACCTCTGTTGACTGCTGACATCATGCTGATGTCATGATGACATCAGCATGTACTGTTTTGGATAATGTTAGAATTAAGTAATTAAATAAATCCTAAAAAATAATTTAAACCTTTTAAAATTAATATAAAATAAACCGTAACCCGGATGAAAATACTTTGTACATGAAAGTTGCTCAGAACGACGAGAGGAATCCGGATACGCAGCCCGTTCGTCCGCCACACACCCCTAACATATCAAACTCGCAACTTTCCCCCTCCGGCTCCTCTGCCCGAAAACACGGAACACCGGGAATACTTTCCCGGATGTTTCCCCCTTCACCGGCATCACCTCATACTACGTTAGGACACACCTAGCACCGCTCCTTGTCATGTCTTGCGTCGTCTTGCTTATGTTTGCACTGTATTTATTGTTTCTTCCCCCTCTTCTCTTCGGTAGACTACGAGACCGACGCTGTTGCTGCCCAGTTCGACTACGGAGTTGACGACCCCTCTCTCTTGCCAGAGAAATCAG
>NC_041392.1:76474404-76487794 GCF_002162155.2 Triticum dicoccoides
TCTATACTGCTTGCATTAGAGTAGTGTAGCATGTTACTGTTCGGTTACTCCTATTCTGTTGCATAGCCTGTCATTGTTGCTACAGTCATTGATACCTTACCCGCAATCCTAAATACTTAGTATAGGATGCTAGTTTATCATCATTGGCCCTACATTCTTGTCAGTCTGCCTTGCTATACTATTGGGCCGTGATCACTCGGGAGGTGATCACGGGTATATACTATACATACATACATACTATACAGATGGTGACTAAAGTCGGGTCAGCTCGTTGAGTACCCGCAAGTGATTCTGATGGGGGGGGGCTGAAAGGACAGGTGGCTCCATCCCGGTAGAGGTGGGCCTGGGTTCCCGACGGCCCCCGACTGTTACTTTGTGGCGGAGCGACAGGGCAGGTTGAGACCACCTAGGAGACAAGTGGGCCTGGCCCTGGTCGGCGTTCGCGGATATTTAACACGCTTAACGAGATCTTGGTATTTGATCTGAGTTGGCTACGAGCCTATACGCACTAACCATCTACGTGGGAGTAGTTATGGGTATCCCGACGTCGTGGTATCAGCCGAAGCACTTCGTGACGCCAGCGACTGAGTGGCGCGCGCCGGATTGGAACGTAAGCCTGCTCTTGTATTAAGGGGGCTAGTTCTGCTTTCGGCCGCGTACGCAACGTGCAGGTGTGCTATGGGCGATGGGCCCAGACCCCTGTGCGCTTAGGTTTAGACCGGCGTGCTGGCCTCTCTGTTGAGCCTAGGTGGGGCTGCGACGTGTTGATCTTCCGCGGCCGGGCATGACCCAGGAAAGTGTGTCCGGCCAAATGGGATCAAGCGTGTTGGGTAAGTTGGTGCACCCCTGCAGAGAAGTTAATCTATTCGAATAGCCGTGATCTTCGGTAACAGGACGACTTGGAGTTGTACCTTGACCTTATGACAACTAGAACCGGATACTTAATAAAACACACCCTTCCAAGTTCCACAGACAACCCGGTGATCGCTTTTCCACAGGGCGACGAGGGGAGGATCGTCGGGTAGGATTATGCTACTGCGATGCTACTGGAGATGCTACTAGAGATGCTATTTGGAGATGCTACTTGGAGATACTACTTGGAGGACTTCAATCTACTCTCTTCTACATGCTGCAAGACGGAGGCTGCCAGAAGCGTAGTCTTCGACAGGATTAGCTATCCCCCTTTTATTCTGGCATTCTGCAGTTCAGTCCACCGATATGGCCTTTTACACATATACCCATGCATATGTAGTGTAGTTCCTTGCTTGCGAGTACTTTGGATGAGTACTCACGGTTGCTTTCTCCCCACTTTTTTCCCCTTTCCTTTCTTTCTGGTTGTCGCAACCAGATGCTGGAGTCCAGGAGCCAGACGCCATCGTCGACGACGACCCCTACTACACCGGAGGTGCCTACTACTACGTGCAGCCCGCTGACGACGACCAGGAGTAGTTAGGAGGATCCCAGGCAGGAGGCCTGCGCCTCTTTCGATCTGTATCCCAGTTTGTGCTAGCCTTCTTAAGGCAAACTTGTTTAACTTATGTCTGTACTCAGATATTGTTGCTTCCGCTGACTCGTCTATGATCGAGCACTTGTATTCGAGCCCTCGAGGCCCCTGGTTTGTATTATGATGCTTGTATGACTTATTTTATTTGTAGAGTTGTGTTGTGATATCTTCCCGTGAGTCCCTGATCTTGATCGTACACATTTGCATTCATGATTAGTGTACGATTGAATCGGGGGCGTCACACCTTCTCTATCTCCCCATATCTCTCTGGTTGTTTAAACCAACAATGTAATCTATCGATGTATGCCTCTGCGAGAGCTGGCCTCGCCAATATGAATATAAATACATGTGGGCTCCCATGTTACGGGAGTTGAGATGCTTTATGAAACCTTTCAATGTGATTGTATTTTTGATTCAGGTACCGAATGCTCTCTTTTGCTAATCCTACTGGTAAGAGAACTGCATGGGTTTCACTCAGAAATTGCCTCTACATGCTGCCATTGGGTTTATTTGCATACAACTGTAAGTACTAATCATACATGTTCTCTAGTTTCCATTTGCTTCTATTCATAATAAAGTTGGTCAAACTTGGGATCTTTCTTATTCTAGGAACTAATGCTTTGTAGGAGGGTCTAACATCTGAATGGTTTAGTTTTGAAGCATCGCTTCTAACGACGGGCCTCGCCATTGGGGCCTTATCATTTGTACTCCTACCCAGAAGAGTGTAAGAAGAATGTTCCATGGTAGCCTTTTGTATCTTCCTGCTTTAATGGCTAGACTTATATTGCATCGGCTGCCCAATGAACAGAAGGAGCATAACATCCATCAGACTAGTGAGATCGCCGGGGTTCTCCGTGGTGCTGAAGAAAGTGCTAGACAGAAATGGGAAGATCTGAAACCTTCATGTGCTCAATCACGGCCTCTAGTTGCCTATTCTTCTGTAGCCCTATTCCCCTTCTTACATGTACCTGTGTACGTGTCTCCACAAGCTCATGAGTTTTTAAAGCTTTACCCCAGCAGCTAGGCTGCAATGCCTTCATCTTCCTTCCTTTTTTATGTTATCCGAAAATTCTTTTTGGCTCTTGACAGGGAATTTTCCTGCCCAGGGGAATTCCTCTTTGTATTGTTAAAATCTGAGAATAATGAATGCAGTTTTTGTTTGAAACAAAACATAAAATTCAGTTGTTGGGCTCACGTGAGTATAAAACTGATATATGTCCGTCCGTTGATATTTCAGAGTACCTTGATACAGAGCTATCTAGAAGCAATATGTATGCATAATTGTTTTTAGTTTGTAGCACGTCGCTTACTCCTGTAAATGGGGCATAAAATATTTATTGTACTGTTGAGAAAACCTTTGTTTGAGTAATTCCTAAATAAAAAGACTTGCGGAGTACGGACTGAACTAACTGATCAAAGCACTTAGAAATGAATCTCTCGCTGGTGAGACTAGTACTCCCTCCGTTTCAACTTGTAAGGTGTATTAGGGTTTTCAAAAGTCAAACTTGTGGCTGTTTGATCAAGTTTTTATTAAAAAAAGTATTAATATCTATATTTCCACAATTGTATAATTGATTCATCATGAAAAGAATTTTTTATTTTTTATTTATTTTGACGGATGTTGCTAATTTATTCTATGATCATGGTCAAACATATGTATGACTTTCAAGTCTGTTACGGAGGGAGTATAATCCTAATTGGAAGAGCCAGAACTATGCTCTTAATTTTTCTAGGCCACTATATCCTACTCCCACCATTCACAAATATATTACCATTTTCATCAGTTACTTTGTTTCACACTCCCCTCACAAGGGACATTGATAGCCTCACAAGCTTGTGACATTGATAGCCTCACAGAGAAACTTCTACAAATTCTCTGGTGAGCTCAACATAAGTAGGAACTTCACTTTGAATAAAATTACTCAAACCCAATGAAGACAAGATCCATGAAGTTTTCTTTGATTTGTAGCTTCCGATAAGGGAAAATCTGACCAAAAGAGTGTTGTGCACTTTGGCTATCCTCACGGATCTTCTCGGTGGTTCAAATATCCTAGTCTTGCGGGAGGATCATCCATGTTTTGAGACCAAATTTTCCTTGAAGAAGATGAGGATGAACTCCCATGAGCTTCTTTCTTAAGCTCTTGAGCATAGTGCCTATGTTCTAAAAATTTTGGACATGTAAAAAAAGTAAAATTTACACACATAAACTAGGGGTAACCACTCTATAAAGCTTCTAGTAACTTCCTTATGCATCAAAACCACAACAAAAAAATCTCAACTCACCATGCAAGCTCAAATTCATCACTAATAATAGTATCTAGGATCTCTAAGCATGGGGCACCAATCAAAAATATAATTGGATGGGTGGAGGAGCCACATACCAAGCAACAATATTGCCAAAGGAATTTGCAAACGGAGCTCACACGAGAGAGATCGAGAAATGAGCAGCAACTCGAGTGTGAAGAAATGAAGCAAAAATGGAGCAAGTTTTTTTTGAGGGAAACCAAGTCTTCATTACTCAAAGATCACAGAGTTTGGAATACAAAAGGAATCATGGGGTTGTCCCAATCAAAGATGGCGGCCCCGACCTAAAGACTGAGAGTACTTGGCTAACAAATGAGCTTCAAAATTAGAAGCTTGTCCTTCAAAAGTGAAGATACAGTTGAAGTTTCCGCTCTAAGCTTAATCTCGCTTATTATCTGACCATGGCTTTTATACGTCCATTTTGCATCATGTTTTCTTACTGTTATTTATAATGTTTTTATCCATAATAATGCTTTTTGGAGTAATTCTAATGCATTTTCTCTCATAATTTGCAAGGAACACACCAATAGGGAGAATTCCGGCATATGGAAATCTAGACCTAGAAAAGCTACGTCAGGCCACCTATTCTGCACAACTCCAAATGAGCAGAAACTTCATGGAGATTTTTTATGGATTATTTAAGAAATACTGGAGCCAATAAACACCAGAGGGGGGCACCAGGTGGGCACAACCCACCAGGGCGCGCCAGCCCCCCCCCCCCCAGGCGCGTCCTGGTGGGTTGTGACCTCCTCGGCCCACCTCTGGTACCCATCTTCTGGTATATAAGTGGTTTTGACCTAGAAAAAAAATAAGAGGAGGACTTTTGGGATGAAGCACCGCCGCCTCGAGGCGGAACTTGGGCAGGAGCACTTTTGCCCTCCGGCGGAGCGATTCTATCGGGGGAACTTCCTTCCCAGAGGGGGAAATCATCGTCATCATCACCACCAACAACTCTCCCATCTTGGGGAGGGAAATCTCCATCAACATCTTTACCAGCACCATCTCATCTCAAAACCTAGTTCATCACTTGTATTCAATCTTGTTACCGGAACTGTAGATTGGTGCTAGGGGTTGACTAGTAGTGTTGATTACATCTTGTAGTTGATTACTATATGGTTTATTTGCTGGAGGATTATATGTTCAGATCCATTATGCATATTAATACCCCTCTGATTATGAGCATGTTTATTGTTTATGAGTAGTTACCTTTGTTCTTGAGGTCACGGGATAAATCATGTTGCAAGTAATCATGTGAATTTGATATGTGTTCGATATTTTGATGGTATGTATGTTGTTATTCCCTTAGTGGTGTCATGTGAACGTCAACTACATGACACTTCACCATATTTGGGCCTAAGGGAGTGCATTGTGGAGTAGCAAATAGATGATGGGTTGCGAGAGTGACAGAAACTTAAACCCCAGTTTATGCGCTATTCCGTAAGGGGCCGATAGGTTCCTAGAGTTTAATGCTATGGTTAGAATTTATTCTTAATACTTTTCTCATAGTTTCGGATGCTTGCGAGAGGGTTAATCATAAGTAGGAGGTTTGTTCAAGTAAGAACAATACCTAAGCACCGGTCCACCCACATATCAAATTATCAAAGTAGCAAACACAAATCGAACCAACATGATGAAAGTGACTAGATGAAATTCCCGTGTACCCTCAAGAACGCTTTGCTTATTATAAGAGAATGTTTGGGCCTGTCCTTTGCCTCAAAAGGATTGGGCTACCTTGCTGCATGCTTGTTACTATTATCGTAACTTGCTCATTACAAATTATCTTGCTATCAAACTACTCGCTACTTACAGTTTCAGCACTTGTAGACATCACCTTACTGAAAACTACTTGTCATTTCCTTCTGCTCCTCGTTGGGTTCAACGCTCTTACTTATCTAAAAGAGATACAATTGATCCCCTATACTTGTGGGTCATCAAGGCTATTTTCTGGCGCTATTGCCGGGGAGTGAAGCGCCTTTGGTAAGTGGAATTCGGTAAGGAAACATTTACATAGTGTGCTGAAATTTATTGTCACCTGTTACTATGGAAAACAATCCTTTGAGCGATTTGTTTGGCGTATCTTCACCTCGTCCGGAACCACAATTAACAACCCCTCAACCTACTGCACCTACCAAAAATATTGAATATGAAATTCCTTCAGGTATGATAGAATAACTGCTAGCTAATCCTTATGTAGGAGATAGAACCGAACATCCTGATATGCACTTGATATATGTGGAACAAATTTGTGGATTGTTTAAGCTTGCAGGTTTACCCGGAGATGAGGTGATGAGAAATGTTTTCCCTTTATCTTTGAAGGGAAGAGCATTGGCATGGTATAGGCTATGTGATGATATTGGAACATGGAATTGGAATCGTTTGAAATTGGAGTTCCACCAAAAAATTTATCCTATGCATCTAGTTCATCGTGATCGGAATTATATATATAATTTTTGGCATCGTGATGGAGAAAGTATCACTCTAGCTTGGAGGAGGCTTAAGTCAATGTTATATTCATGCCCCAATCATTAGCTCTCAAGAGAAATTATTATCTAGAACTTTTATGCTCGGCTTTCTCATAATGATCAAACCATGCTTGATACTTCTTGTGCTGGTTCTTTTATGAAGAAGACTATTGAATTCCGGTTGGATCTTTTGGAAAGAATTAAACACAACTCTGAAGATTGGGAACTCGGCGAAGGTAAAGAGCTAGGTATTAAACTTAAGTATGATTGTGTTAAATCTTTTATGGATACCGATGCTTTTAAAAAAATTAGGACTAAATATGGACTTGACTCTGAGATAGTAGCCTCCTTTTGTGAATCATTTGCTACTCATGTTGAACTCCCTAAAGAGAAGTGGTTTAAATATCACCCACCTACTAAAGAAGAAATTAAAGAACCAGTACCAATTAAAGAAGAAACTATATTTTATAATGTTGATCCAGTTGTTCCTTCTCCTTATATTGAGAAACCCCATTTTCCTGTTAGGATAAAGGAGCATGCTAAAGTTTCAACTATGGTTAACAAAAGATATGTTAGAACACCTAAACCGGATGAAAAAATTAAAGTAGAACCTAGCATTGCTATGGTTAAAGATCTATTGGAAGAAGATATGGATGGGCATGTTATTTACTTCTGTGAAGAAGCTGCTAGAATTGCTAAACCTGATGGAAAAGATAAACATAGACCTGTTGTTGGCATGCCTATTATTCCAGTTAAAATAGGAGATCACTCTTATCATGGTTTATGTGATATGGGCGTGATACGTCTCAAACGTATCTATAATTTTTAATTGTTCCATTTTGTTATATTATCATTCTTGGATGTTTTACAATCATTTTTATAGAAACTTTATATCATTTTTTGGGACTAACCTATTGACCCAGTGCCTAGTGCTAGTTGCTGTTTTTTGCTTGTTTTTTACATCGCAATAGATCAATGTCAAACGGAGTCTAAACACCGCGAAACTTTTTCTGGATTTTTTATGGACCAAAAGACTCCCGATGGGCTAGAGCAGCACCTGGGGGTGCCCCGAGGGGGGCACAACCCAGCAGGGCGCGCCTGGGGGCCCTGGCGCACCCAGGTGGGTTGTGCCACCTCGGTGGCCTCCCGCACCCCCTCTTTACCCTATAAATTCTCAAAAATTCCAGAAACCCTTGCGGTGAACCTAGATCAGATGTTCCACCACTGCAGGCCTCTGTAGCCATGAAAAACAATCTAGACCCCGTTCCGGCACCCTGTCGAAGGGGGGATTCATCTCCGGTGGCCATCTTCATCATCCCGGCGGCCACCACGATGAGGAGGGAGTAGTCCACCCTCAGGGCTGAGGGTTTGTACCAGTAGCTATGTGTTTAATCTCTCTATCTCGTGTTCTTGAGATATCACAATCTTGATGTATCGCGGGCTTTGTTAATATAGTCGGATCATATGGTGTTTTCCCCTCTCTATCTTGTTGTGATGAATTAAGTTTTTCCCTTTGAGATTTCATTGTTGTCAGGTTGAATACTTTTATGGATTCGAGAACACTTGATATATGTCTTGCAATTGAATACTTGTGGTGACAATGGGGCACCGTATTGATTCACTTGATATAAGTTTTGGCACTCAACTCGCAGATTCCCGAGGTGACATTGGGGTAATATATGCATAGGGGTTGATGCATGTTCTTGTCTTTGTTTCTCCGGTAGAAATCTTGGGGCACTCTTTGAAGCTCTTTGTGTTGGATTGAGTATTATGAATATGAATTTGCTTTGGTTTTATTTTAGTATGAACTCTAGGATAGATCGAACGGAAAGAATAGCTTTGTGTTGTTTTAGTATGAACTCTTGAATATATCGAACGGAAAGGATAGCTTTGAGGTGGTTTCGTACCCTACAAACAATTTATTCTTATGTTCTCCGCTAGATAGGAACATTGGAGTGATTCTTCATCGCACTTTGAGGGGTGGTTATATGATCCAATTATATTAGCATTGTTGAGAGATTGCACTAGCGAAAGTACGGACCCTAGGCCTCATTTTCAAGCATTGCAATACCGTTTTTGTGCCCGTTTACTATTTGCTACCTTGCTGTTTTTATTTATTCGGATTATAAAAAAATATTTCTACCATCCATATTACACTTTTATCAACATCTCTTCACCGAACTAGTGCACCTTTACAATTTGCCATTGTATTAGGTGTGTTGGGGACAAAAGATATTTCTTGTATTTGGTTACAGGGTTGTTTGAGAGAGAACATCTTCATCCTACACCTCCCACGGATTGATAAACCTTAGGTCATCCACTTGAGGGAAAATTGCTACTATCCTATAAAACTCTGCTCTTGTAGGCCCAACACGAGTCTACAAGAATAAAGTTGCATAGTAGACATCAACCTCTTTTCTGGCGCCGTTGCCAGGGAGGTGAGTGCTTGAAGGTATATCTTTAGATCTTGCAATCGAATCTTTTAGTTTCTTGTTTTATCACTAGTTTGCTTTATGAAAAGAAAAGTACAAAAAATGGAATTGAGGTTGCATCATATTATTCATATTTATAATGTATTTTGTGAAAATGATGGAAAGGAAAATTGTGCTCAATTGATAGAAGAAGAATTCAATAGAATGTTTGGTATAAATGATGAGCATTATTGCAATGTTGTTAGTATGAATTCTTTGAATATCCATGATGCTAATGATATGCAAAGCCATAAGCTTGGGGATGCTATGTTTGATGAAGATGATATTTTTAGTCCCCCAAGATTTGATGTGCAAATTTGTTATATGATTGCATGCCTCCTATTTACGATGATTATAATGATGAAAGTGGATTTGGAGAGGTCATGACTTTATTTAGTGATGAATCCACTATTTTGGAAGAGGTTGCAATTGATTATGACAACAAAGTTGCTATCTATGATGATTATGGTGATGACATGTATTCTATATTGTATAATTATAACCATGAAACTTGTCATCATGATTTTAATTTTCAATCCCATGATAGTTATTTTGTTGATTTTGCTCCCACTACTATTCATGAGAATAAATTTACTTATGTGGAGAGTGAGAAAATTTCTATGCTTATGTATCATGAAAAGAATGCTTTATGTGATAGCTATTTTGTTGAATTCACTCATGATGCTGCTGAAAATTATTTTCAGAGGGGAACTTCTTTTACATATCCCAATAATACCAAGTTTCCTCTCTTTATGTTGAAAGTTTCGAAGTTGCACTTGTTTTGCCTTCCTATGCTAGTTGATTCTTGTTCCCATAAATTTTTTGCTCACAAAATCCCTATGCATATATAGGAAGTGGGTTAGAATTAAATGTGCTTGCCATGTGATTCATGATGCTCTTGTTATGTTTTAATTCTTATCTTTTATGCGAGCATCATTGAATTCATCATGCCTAGCTAAAAGGCATTAAAGAAAAGCGCTTGTTGGGAGACAACCCAATACTTTTACCTACTGTTTCTGTGTGTTCACATGATTAAGCTACTGTAGTAATCATGTTTTATAGCTTTAGTTTCAATAAAGTTCCAAGTAAGACCTTTGGAATGGCTTACCGTGATAGTTGATTTGATCTTGCTGAAAAACAGAAACTTTTGCGCTCAGGAAAAAAATCTCATTTTTAACAGAAGCGTGATAAAATGCTGATTCTTTTTGAAGAAGATTAATAGACAAATTGGACGGGTTTTCCTATTTTTTCAGAATTTTTGGAGTATTATAAGTATGGTTGGAGTACAGATTACTACAGACTGTTCTCTTTATGACAGATTCTGTTTTCAATGCATAGTTTGCTTGTTTTCTAATTTCCATGGCTTATATTGCTCAATATAAATTTTGGAAATGATATGATACATTAGGAATTGTGTGAGAACAATTACGAATCTTGTCTATGACATTACCAAAAGTGAAATGGTTTGCTCTTTATCATACTAACCTATCTCACAAAGTTTCGTTAAGTTTTGTGTGATTGAAGTTTTCATGTTTTGGGTGAGATGTCGATATGAGGAGAATAAAGAGTGACACGACCCTAAGCTTGGGGATGCCCAAGGCACCCCAAGGTAATATTCAAGTAATATCTAAGCAACTAAGCTTGGGGATGCCCCGGAAGGCATCCCCTCTTTCGTCTTCAACATTATCGGTAACCTCACTTGGAGCTATGTCTTCATTCGTCACATGATATGAGTTTTACTTGGAGCATCATTTTATTTTGTTAGGATTTGCTTTATGTTATTTATAATAATGTTTTGCATCTTTTATTTCAATAAAAGTGGCAATTATAGCCTTTGCCATGCTTATTTTGCAAGTATACATGTTGCTATTTGAAAACAAAAAGTTTACTGTTGTTGCAAAAATTCCCTAGAAAATTAAGAATGTGATATAATGTTGAATTTTTTTGAAAAATGAGCTATGATGAATTTCTATAGTGTGGCAATTTTTGATAAATTTTGGAGTTAGGGAAGTATTGATACTCTTGCATTCTTTACAGACTGTACTATTTTGGCAGATTGCTGTTATGTTTGCATTGTTTGCATATGTTTGCTTGTTTAATGATTCTATTTGAGTATAGGAGTATTGAATATGAAGAGTAATTTAGTGTAAAATGTTGAATACTAATTTTAGTGATTTTCTACAGTAGAGAATGATAAGGTTTTGCATTGATTTATACTAACTTATCTCATGAGTTCTTGTTGAGTTTTGTGTGGATGAAGTTTTTGAGATTTAGGAAAACCGTGATATGAGAGGAATTAAGGAGACACAAAAGCTCAAGCTTGGGGATGCCCAAGGCACCCCAACATAATATTTCAAGAAGTCTCAAGCATCTAAGCTTGGTGTCGTGGTTCTAAGTCTGACAGTAAGAGAGGGGTAGGAGAACGGAGCATGATCTATCGAGATGCATATGGGTGACACGGTGGTTTTAGCGAGTTCGGGCCTCTCACGGTGGAGATAACAACCCTACGTCTCGTGTTCCGGAGAGGCTTTGTTTTATCTGAGTATATATCCGGAGATTACAATATGTGTGTGAGCGAGAGGAACGGATCCCCATGCCTGAGCTGAGTCCTGAGACCAATGGTGAAAAGAGAGAGAGGTGGAAGCCCCCCCCTCCTTCGTCTAGTGGTGGGGGGTGGCTTATATAGAGTGCGCCACCCCCTCACCTCCTATGTTACAAAGTGGGGTATGAATGCCATAATGCCAGCCCGCTATTAAGCCCTCACTATTAGAAAGATGCTGACTGCCTTGCTGCCTGCTGGTCTTCGTATATCCGAGTGAGTCGTACGGTCGAGTGGTGAACCGTCATCCGAGTGGATGGCATGTTGCTTGGTCGAGTGGATAGTATGCTGCTTGTCCGAGTGGATAGTGTGTCTGTATGAAATTGACCTGGACCCACATGTTGTGTGGACCCCATGCTTCATGATATTTCGACCCTTCGTGGGCCTACCTGTTATGTATATTCCCAACATTAGCCCCCGAATCGATTGCGATTTTGCAGAACGAGTTGGTGAAAGACATAGTTTGGTCCGAGTGATTACAGAAATACTCGGTACATGTCGCCGCGCTTTCAGACAACCAAGGTTTGAACAAAATCTCAATGGATTCCGGCACCATGCTTCCCAACTAATCGAGGTAAGCGTCTGTGAGGAGCAACTTGGTGACATTCGTTCATCTCTCGGGAGAGGTTTAACTCGTGATCTGAGTATGGGCGTGTCATTAAATCCGTGCAACCAGATTGACACATGGACTGTTCTTTTAGAGAGATGCCATTCTTATCCCGGAGGAACGCCAATACGAGTCGGTTTCAGATCCACACTTGTGAGTTTCACGCTTTGAGTCCTAGAAGAAGGTTCAAAACAGGTCCATAGAGGAGCGTTAAACTCGCCTTATAGAATTTTTTGAGTGATTTGGAGCTGGGCCTACATCGAGTAACCGATTACTCGGAATTTCTTCACGCCTGGAACGTGTCTTTTTTGTTGTTTGGCCGTCACTCGGGTTGGGCGGACCGTTCCGAGTGGGTACCATTCCAGTGGGGGCACGCTGAGTGCACCCACTGGGTGTAGTCCCCGAGACTGCTGTCGACTGCGGGCAGTCGGCGGGAGTCTTAGAGCCTGTCTTTTTGTTGTTGTTTGGCCGTCACTCGGGTTGGGCGGACCGTTCCGAGTGGATACCATTCCAGTGGGGGCACGCTGAGTGCACCCACTGGGTGTAGTCCCCGAGACTGCTGTCGACTGCGGGCAGTCGGCGGGAGTATGAGAGAACTAAAACTCTTCTTAGCTGGTACTGATCGAACTTGTTCTTCTCTGACTCGGAGGTCGAGTAATACTGGAGATGGGTTTGCATCGAGCAAAATGTTTCTTTCTGAGTCCTCTTCCAGTGGGGGCACGCTGAGTGCACCCACTGGGTGTAGTCCCCGAGCCTCTGTCGGACTAGATGAGTCTGGCAGAGGGTTTAAGTCTCTCGGTAAACCTCCATGTAGTTGGCATGGCAAATATCTTTGTCTGGAATTGAATCAATCGGATGGATGCGTAACGAGGTGGTTGTACGAACGATGAGTAAGGTCGCCTGAACGATTCAGCGATGGCGCTTCATTTTTACCCTTTTGCATGAAAAGGGGTATTTATCCAAGTGGACGTGCTTCACTTATAGATCTTCGGCGATCCGAGCATGTATGGTCAGAAGAATATCTTGATGTGATCAACAGGTTGACCAAATGGGCGTAACCCCTGAGGGTGACATGGCCAACTGCCGCGCGTAGCCCCCGAGTGATGCTCGAAGGAGGTAAGCTTGCTACAGAGTGTGATTTGAGGTTTGACCATATGAGTAACTTAGCCGTTCCCGTGCTGGGGGTGTAGAGGTAAAGACATGTCCAACTGATGGTGACGCGCGGGGCGGCCGAGGGGCGAGGACGTGTACAACCGAGTGGCGACGCGCGGGGCGGCCGAGTGGTGAAGACGTGCAAAACCGAGTGGCGCCGCGCGGGGCGGGCGAGTGGTGAAGATGTGCAGAACCAAGTGGCGATGCGCGGCGGACGAGTGATGAAGACGTGCGCAACCGAGTGGCGACGCGCGGGGCGGCCGAGTGGTGAAGACGTGCAAAACCGAGTGG
>NC_041392.1:76488421-76490025 GCF_002162155.2 Triticum dicoccoides
GGGCGGGCGAGTGGTGAAGACGTGCAGAACCAAGTGGCGATGCGCGGGACGGCCGAGTGGTGAAGACGCACACAACCGAGTGGAGACGCGCGGGGCGGACGAGTGATGAAGGCGTGCGCAACCGAGTGGCGACGCGCGGGGCGGCCGAGTGGTGAAGACGTGCGCAACCGAGTGGCGACGCGCGGGGCGGGCGAGTGAAGGACTAAGTGTCCAGCTGAGTGGCAAAAATGGTCCTTGAAGGAGTTAGCCAGATGCTTTTGAAGCTGATGTAGCGACAAGGTCGGTGTAGTGTGGCTGTGGCGCAACAAGACCGGTGCGACAACTGAATTTGAGTAGGAACGAAGATGGCACGCAGAGTGTCTGGGTGATTATGAAATTTGTCAAAGTGACGGATCGAATGTACTTGTTGAAGTGAAGGGTCTGATTGGTGATGAAGTACTCGACCACTTAGGAGAGTGTCATTCCAAATGAGATGCAGCCCCCGAGTGCGGCGTAGCCCCCGAACATACTACAGGCTTCGACAACGGACATGTCAGAATATGAGAAATATAGTTTTGAATGGATGATTTGTAATTCATCGAGTCGGATTTGGGTAAAAATGAGGAGAAGCTTCCGAGTGATGCTCGGAAGAAGCAAACTCGCAAAAGAGTGAAGTGTGAAGTTTAATTATGAAAGGGACTTATCTGTCTCATGCCCGACGAGGTCTATATCATTGATACGATGAAGAGAATTCCATAGAGGGGTTGGCCGGACGTTTTTGAAATCAACAGGGCGACAAAGTCAGTGTTGTGGTGCGCTAGGACCAGTATGGAGACCGAGTCCGAGCAGCGATGAAGTTAGCGCGTAGGACCGTCGAGTGATCGCGGTAACTTGTGTAAAAAATGGCACAAGTCAACACAATAATTTTTTGAGGAAATTTGATGTGTGCTGAAATGATTTGTGTGAATAACACCCATAGACACCCGCTGGGAGTGCAAGGGGCTTGCTGGTTGACCAGCAAAAGTTTAAAAGAGCGAAGGATCCGTTCGCACTTGTCGAAGCGAGAAATCCTACTGAACTTGTTGGAATACTGGCTAAAATAAAACGGAAGTGTAGTGTTTTGACTGAGTTGTAGCCCCGGAGGACCGATGCAAACTCGAAATGAAGAACGACACATGGTGTTCGTGAATGATATATGCGAAAAAAAGGAAGTTGGAGTTCGGAGTCACATAACCAGTACTAAGCAAGTATGTGAAAATAAGCAGTCGAGCGTAGAGGTACACTCGGTGGTGTGGCCTCCGAGTGAACCTGATGTGTGAATTATGGAATGCTCGGGAAGACGAAAATAACAGAATGTAAAATGACTTAGTTGTCTGAAGGCGCGCAGGGCAGTCGAATGGTGATGAGGTGACCAACCGATTGGCGACGCGCGGGGCGGCCGAGTGCTGATGAGGTGATCAACCGATGGCGACGCGCGGGGCGGCCGAGTGCTGATGAGGTGATCAACCGATGGCGACGCGCGGGGCGGCCGAGTGGTGATGAGGCGACCAACCGAGTGGCGACGCGCGGAGCGGCCGAGTAGTGATGAGGTGGCCAACCTGTGGCGATGCGCGGGGCCGCCGAGT
>NC_041392.1:76490181-76490454 GCF_002162155.2 Triticum dicoccoides
TGGTGATGAGGTGACCAACCGATTGGCGACGCGCGGGGCGGCCGAGTGCTGATGAGGTGATCAACCGATGGCGACGCGCGGGGCGGCCGAGTGGTTATGAGGTGACCAACCGATGGCGACGCGCGGGGCGGCCGAGTAGTTATGAGGTGACCAACCTGTGGCGACGCGCGGGGCGGCCGAGTGGTTATGAGGTGACCAACCTGTGGCGACGCGCGGGGCGGCCGAGTGGTTATGAGGTGACCAACCTGTGGCGACGCGCGGGGCCGCCGAGTG
>NC_041392.1:76490702-76514214 GCF_002162155.2 Triticum dicoccoides
ATGAGGTGACCAACCGAGTGGCGACGCGCGGAGCGGCCGAGTGGTGATGAGGTGACCAACCGAGTAGCGACGCGCGGAGCGGCCGAGTGGTTATGAGGTGACCAACCGAGTGGCGACGCGCGGAGCGGCCGAGTGGTGATGAGGTGACCAACCGAGTGGCGACGCGCGGAGCGGCCGAGTGGTGATGAGGTGACCAACCGAGTGGCGACGCGCGGAGCGGCCGAGTGGTGATGAGGTGACCAACCGATTGGCGACGCGCGGAGCCGCCGAGTGAAGTAGAAGCATCCCGCGGAATGATGTCGCGCGGGCGTCCGGATGATGTAGATGCATCCCGCGGAGCGACGATGCGCGGGGCGTCCTGGTGAAGTAGAGGCGTCCCACCGAGTGACGGTGCGTGGGCGTCAGAGCGAGGTAGACGCGTCCCACAGAGTGACGATGCGCCGGGCGTCCGGATGATATAGACGCGTCCCGCGGACCGGCGACGCGCGGGATGTCCGGGTGATGTAGACACGTCCCGCGGAGTGACGGTGCGCGGGCGTCAGAGCGAGGTAGACGCCTCCCGGAAAGTGACGATGCGCGGGGCATCCGGATGATATAGACGCGTCCCGAGTGAACCTCCACGGGATGATGAAGCATGTGGCGGTCGAGTGAACCTCCACGGGAAGCTTGAGCCAGTGAAAGCAGTTGTCGTAGTCGATGGTCGCCCTGACCTGTCGTCGCGTTCACTAAATGGAAACGAGTCCACCAGTGTGTTCGCCACATGGAGTCGAACCACAGGCAAGTTGAATGCGGTGGTCATGGTCGTTGCTGTGGAGGGCCGGCCGAGTGAACCCAGCAATCTCACGGCCGAGTGAGCCTTGTCCGAGCGGACGCGTGATCCGAGTGCTTCCGCCCGTCCGAGTGAACCGCAGCTGGGCTGGGATCCGGTCGTTGTGGAGCTGGCTAGGCAGGCCAACCCGGAGGGCCAGGCTCGGAGGTGCTGGTGAGGTTCGGCGTGGACGTGCTCATGAGCGCCCGAGCGCTGTTCTTTTCGCTCGAGGTGGGCGAGTCTATCCGGCTTGCAGGTGGACCGGATCTAGCGGGCGTCTGACCTGCAGCTCAAGCCCGAGCAGAGAGACGGACTCTTGCTCCAAAACAGATCAAAATTAGCAATAAATGATTAGTAATTAGCAATAAATGAGTAGGTGTGATTGCCTGGCTAACTAACGCATTGAAGAAAGGAATTGCTTCCGTCCAGGATCTGCATGCAAGAAAGCGGTAATTAGCGGTAATTAAGCAAGAGTTAATACCGTTCTGCATGTGATGGAAGTTTCCTTCTTCCGTGGATCGTTTTCTGCATGCGATTTATTGCCACGCTTCGGGCTTGTGCAGTCGACTCCAGACGGAGGTGCTCCGTCGTCGAGCTGGCAACACCAGCGAGGGGAGCCACAGCGCGCACTCGCAGCGTCGGGCGGCTGCCGCTGAAGGAAGGAGTGTACCGCGCCCGCGGCGTCGGCGGGAGGGGTACCTCCACTATGAATATCACTGCCGAGCAGACGACCGGGCCGAGGAGCTCCGCGTTGCCGGCCAGGGAGCAGAAAGGGAGGTGCCTCGCGGTGCCCGTCGGGCCTACGCCTCCACGGCACGGATGCCGCTGTCGAGCCCGCGATCGGCTGGGGAAGCCCCATGCGTAGGAAGTCGTCGTCGGGCGGGCAACTGGGCGGACGAGCCCTACGCAGCTGGCTAGGCCAGTGCCTCCGCGGCGTGGAAGCCGTTGTCGGGCAAGGCGACCAGCCGGAGGAGCCATGTGCATCTGGCTAGGATAGTGCCTCCGAGACGCCGAATAGAGATGTAGATCTTTTCTCCTCCTTTCTGCGATGCTTTAGTACTAGTTGTGGAGATGAACTGTACGAACAGGAAACTAAGTGTAGATAATGAAAAAACCATCTGTATCATGGCTCGATAGACGCCAGGCCCCACGGTGGGCGCCAACTGTCGTGGTTCTAAGTCTGACAGTAAGAGAGGGGTAGGAGAACGGAGCATGATCTATCGAGATGCATATGGGTGACACGGTGGTTTTAGCGAGTTCGGGCATCTCACGGTGGAGATAACAACCCTACGTCTCGTGCTCCGGAGAGGCTTTGCTTTATCTGAGTATATATCTGGAGATTACAATATGTGTGTGAGCGAGAGGAACGGATCCCCATGCCTGAGCTGAGTCCTGAGACCAATGGTGAAAAGAGAGAGAGGTGGAAGCCCCCCCCCCCTTCGTCTAGTGGTGGGGGGTGGCTTATATAGAGTGCGCCACCCCCTCACCTCCTATGTTACAAAGTGGGGTATGAATGCCATAATGCCAGCCCGCTATTAAGCCCTCACTATTAGAAAGATGCTGACTGCCTTGCTGCCTGCTGGTCTTTGTATATCCGAGTGAGTCGTACGGTCGAGTGGTGAACCGTCATCCGAGTGGATGGCATGTTGCTTGGTCGAGTGGATAGTATGCTGCTTGTCCGAGTGGATAGTGTGTCTGTATGAAATTGACCTGGACCCACATGTTGTGTGGACCCCATGCTTCATGATATTTCGACCCTTCGTGGGCCTACCTGTTATATATATCCCCAACACTTGAGGATGCCTCAGTAGGCATCCCACCTTTTTTCTTCAACAATTATTGGTTAGTATCGATTGAGCCTAAGTTTTTGCTTCTTGACATGATGTGTGCTATCCTTGGATTGTCATTTTTTCTTGCTATTTTAATAAAGTACTTAGATCTGATTTTTTTAAATAAAATAGAGTCCTCAAATAGTTGCCAGGGAGGCTAAGTAAGCGCCATTCACATCCCGTCAACGAAGCTCTTTTCTATGGAATTGCTCTAGTGCTTCATTTATATCTTTTTGAGGACGATGTGCTTTAATATTTTTGTATAAATTCTCTCTTGCTTCACTTAAATTAATTTTAGAGAAAGAAATATTATGCTCATGATCTTCACATAATTTTTTTTGAGCTTATCAAAAGCAACACTTGAAAATTAGTCCCAAAGTGATAGATATCCAAGAAGGATATAATAAAAACTTGACAAAATAAACTTCATTCCAAGAAGGATATAATAAACAGTTTTGAGATATGATGATGTGATATGTGAGTCATCTTGATGAGTAATTATGCTTTAGTAAGAATATTGGTGTTAAGATTTGCGATTCCCTATGCAAGCATGAAAGTCAATAGTTGTGCAATGAAAGTATATCCTACTTGTGGTGCATTATTCGGTGTTAATTATGCTCAATGCCAACTTATGAGATTATTCATTTCTTGGTTGGTCGCTTCTCAATCTTTCGCTAGCCTTCATTTTGCACTAAGTATGATCACTACTTGTGCATCCAAAATCCTTTAAACCAGTTTTGCCACATGAGT
Organism: Triticum dicoccoides; assembly: GCF_002162155.2. Classification (NCBI taxonomy): domain Eukaryota; kingdom Viridiplantae; phylum Streptophyta; class Magnoliopsida; order Poales; family Poaceae; genus Triticum; species Triticum dicoccoides. The sequence continues at coordinate 76,494,090 of NC_041392.1, forward strand.
CCACTATACCTACCTATATGCAGTATTCTCTTGCCGTTCTAAGCAAATTTGTATGTGCCATCTCTAATTTTCAAAATAAATTTCTATTTTGTGTGCTCGTACCGCTCGCGAGGCAGTGAGGGGTGGCCAATATTTCCCATGCTAGATGTGTTATTCTCATGATGAGTGTTTATTCACTTGTCACTGCACGAGCGTAAGGCAAAGGTATTAGGGATGCCCAGCCCCGAAATGAAAAATGAATTACTTTATGTTGTCAAATAATAAATTACTTGGAAAGTGTTGGTATGGAGGGCACCAGTGGATACGGTTAGCCATGGAAAGTGAAAGTATGGTGGAAAAAGGAATAAACTTTATTTTCTATTTGGGAACCGCCTATGATATATCTAGCATGGAAACTGTTGGGAGGTCTAAGTCGTTTTCATTGGTGGGAAAAGTATGCCTCTCAAAATGTTTTTATCTCTCAATTTTCGCTTTGAGCTCTGGCACCTCTACAAATCCCTACTTCCCTCTGGGAAGGGCCTTTCTTTTACTTTATGCAATTTTTTTTAATTTGAGTATCCATCTTCACTTATAAAGCACCAACTAGGAGGCACTATGATCGTACTTGAGCATTGGGTGTAGCTAATATACGAGTGTGTTTCGTGAATGGATCAATGATTGAGCATGATGGGCTAGGGATAACTTATTTTAGCGTTCATATTTTGAAAAACATGGTTGCTTGTTGATATGCTTGAGTATTTAAGTTATCATGACAAGACTAGACTATTGCTTCGAACAATATAAAAGTCCAAATGTCCATGCTATAAAGAAAAGAATATGAGATGACATGTTAGGCAGCATTCCACATCAAAAATTATGTTTTTATCATTTACCTACTCGAGGACGAGCAAGAACTAAGCTTGGGGATGCTGATACATCTCCAACGTATCTATAATTTTTTATTGTTCCATGTTGTTATATTATCATTCTTGGATGTTTTACAATCATTTTATAGCAACTTTATATCATTTTTTGGGACTAACCTATTGACCTAGTGCCTAGTGCCACTTGTTGTTTTTTACATCGCAGGAAATCAATATCAAATGGAGTCCAAATACCGCGAAACTTTTTGTGGATTTTTGATGGACCAGAAGAATTCCGATGGGCCAAAGAAGCACCTTGGGGGGCACAACCCACCAGGGCGCGCCAGGGGGCCCAGGCGCGCCCAGGTGGGTTCTGCCCACCTCGGTGGCCTCCCGCACCCCCTCTTTACCCTATAAATTCCCAAAAATTCCAGAAACCCTTGGTGTGAACCTAGATCAGAAGTTCCGCCACCGCAGGCCTCTATAGCCACCGAAAACCAATGTAGACCCTGTTCCGGCACCCTGCCGGAGGGGGAATCATCTCCGATGGCCATCTTCATCATCTCGGTGGCCACCATGATGAGGAGGGGGTAGTCCACCCTCGGGACTGAGGTTTGTACCAGTAGCTATGTGTTTAATCTCTCTCTCTCTCTCGTGTTCTTGAGATGTCATGATCTTGATGCATCACGGGCTTTGTTAATATAGTCGGGTCATATGGTGTTTCCCCTCTCTATCTTGTTGTGATGAATTGAGTTTTTCCCTTTGATATTTCGTTGTTGTCAGATTAAATACTTTTATGGATTTGAGAATAATTGATATATGTCTTTCAATTGAATACTCGTGGTGACAATGGGGTATCATATTGATTCACTTGATATATGTTTTGGCACTCAACTCACGGATTCCCGAGGTGACATTGGGGTAATCTATGCATAGGGGTTGATGCACGTTCTTGTCTTTGTTTCTGCGATAGAAATCTTGGGGCACTCTTTGAAGTTCTTTGTGTTGGATTGAGTATTATGAATATGAATTTGCTTTGGTGTTATTTTGGTACAAACTCTAGGATAGATCAAACGGAAAGAATAGCTTTGTGTTGTTTTAGTACGAACTCTTGAATAGATCGAATAGAAAGAATAGCTTTGAGGTGGTTTCGTACCCTACAAACAATTTATTCTTATGTTCTCCGCTAGGTAGGAACTTTGGAGTGATTCTTCATCGCACTTTTAGGGGTGGTTATATGATCCAATTATATTAGCATTGTTGAGAGATTGCACAAGCGAAAGTACATACCGTAGGCCTCATTTTCAAGCATTGCAATACCGTTTTTGTGCCCGTTTACTATTTGCTACCTTGTTGTTTTTATTTATTCAGATTATAAAAATATATTTCTACCGTCCATATTACACTTTTATTATCGTCTCTTCACCGAACTAGTTGCTACCTCTTGAGCACTACGTTGGTTTTCCCTTGAAGAGTAAAGGGTGATGCAGCAAAGTAGCGTAAGTATTTCCCTCAGTTTTTTAGAACCAAGGTATCAATCTAGTAGGAGACTACACGCAAGTCCCTCATACCTACACAAACAAATAAGAACCTCGCAACCAACGCGATAAAGGGGTTGTCAAGCCCTTCACGGTCACTTAATAGAGTGAGATCTGATAGAGATAATAATAATAAGATAAATATTTTTGGTATTTTTATGATATAGATTGAAAGTAAAGATTGCAAAATAAAATAGATTGGAAACTTATATGATAAAAGATAGACCCGGGGGGCATAGGTTTCACTAGTGGCTTCTCTCAAGATAGCATACGTATTACGGTGGGTGAACAAATTACTGTCGAGCAATTGATAGAAAAGTGCATAATTATGAGCATATCTAGGCATGATCATGTATATAGGCATCACGTCCGCGACAAGTAGACCGAAACGATTTTGCATCTACTACTATTACTCCACACATCGACCGCTATCCAGCATGCATCTAGAGTATTAAGTTAATAAGAACAGAGTAACGCATTAGGCAAGATGACATGATGTAGAGGGATAAACATATGATATAAATCCCATCTTTTTATCCTCAATGGCAACAATCCAATACGTGCCTTGCTGCCCCTGCTGTCACTTGGAAAGGACACCGCAAGATTGAACCCAAAGCTAAGCACTTCTCCCATTGCAAGAAAGAACAATCTAGTAGGCCAAACCAAACTGATAATTCGAAGAGACTTGCAAAGATAACCAATCATACATAAAAGATTTCAGAGAAGAATCAAATATTGTTCATAGGTAAACTTGATCATAAACCCACAATTCATCGGATCTCGACAAACACACCGCAAAAAGAGTTACATCAAATAGATCTCCAAGAAGATCGAGGAGAACATTGTATTGAGATCCAAAGAGAGAGAAGAAGCCATCTAGCTAATAACTATCGACCCAAAGGTCTGTGGTAAACTACTCACACATCATCAGAGAGGCTATGGTGTCGATGTAGAAGCCCTCCGTGATCGGTTCCCCCTCCGGTGGAGCTCCGGAAAAGGCCCCAAGATGGGATCTCTTGGGTACAGAAGGTTGCGGCGGTGGAAATAGGGTTTCGTGGTGCTACTGGATGTTTTCAGGGTATATGGATATATATAGGAGGAAGAAGTAGGTCGGTGGAGCCACGAGGGGCCCACGAGGGTGGGGGCGCGCCCAGGGGGCAGGCGCACCTCCCTGCCTCGTGGCCTCCTTGTTGATTCTTGACGTCCACTCCAAGTCCCTTGGATCACGTTTGTTCCAAAAATAACTCTCCCGAAGGTTTCATTCCGTTTGGATTCTGTTTGATATTCCTTTTATATGAAACACAGAAAAAGGCAAAAAAACAGCAATTTGCACTGGGCCTTGGCTTAGTAGGTTAGTCCCAAAAATAATATAAAAGTGTATAAATAAGCCCATTAACATCCAAAACCGATAATATAATAGCATGGAACAATCAAAAAATATATATACATTGGAGACGTATCACTAGTGCACATATACAATTTGCCGTTGTATTAGGTGTGTTGGAGACACAAGCGATTTCTTGTATTTGGTTGCAGGGTTGTTTGAGAGAGAACATCTTCATCCTACACCTCCCACGGATTGATAAACCTTAGATCATCCTTGAGGGAAAATTGCTACTATCCTACAAAACTCTGCGCTTGGAGGCCCAACACAAGTCTACAAGAATAAAGTTGCGTAGTAGACATCAGGGTGCTAGTGTGAGTGATATTCCTTACACTCTATATTAAGAAATTATAAAGGACATAGCACCTCCTGAGTTAGAAGACATAGATGTTTCTATTAAACTTGCTAATAGAGACACCATATCACCTTATGGGATTATTAGAGATGTTGAAGTCTTGTGTGGGAAAATAAAATATCCTACTGATTTTCTTGTTCTTGGTAACCCGCAAGATGACTTCTGTCCCATTATCTTTGGTAGACCTTTCTTGAACACAGTTAATGCTAAGATAGATTGCAAGAAACAAACTATGGGTGTTAGCTTTGGTGATGAGTCTCATGAGTTTAATTTTTCCAAGTTTAGTAGAAATCATCATGAAAAAAGAACAACCTAGTAAGGATGAATTAATTGGTCTTTCTTCTATTGCTATGCCACCTACTGATCCTTTAGAACAATATTTGCTAGACCATGAAAATGATTTACATATGCATGAAAGAAATGAAATAGATAAAGTTTTCTTTGAACAACGTCCTCTACTTAAACACAATTTGCCTATTGAAACTCTGGGAGGTCCTCCTCCACCTAAAGCTGATCCTGTGTTTGAATTAAAACAATTGCCAGACACTTTGAAATATGCTTATCTTGATGAAAAGAAGATATATCCTGTAATTATTAGTGCTAACCTTTCAGAACATGAAGAAGAAAGATTATTGAAAGTTCTAAGGAAGCACTGGGCTGCTATTGGATATACTCTTGATGATTTAAAGGGCATTAGTCCCACTCTATGTCAACACAAAATTAATATGGAACCTGATGCTAAACTAGTTTTTGATCACCAACGTCGGTTAAATCCGAAGATGAAAGAGGTGGTAAGAATGGAAATATAAAACTTCTGGAAGCAGGTATAACTTATCCTATAGCTGATAGTAGATGGGTAAGTCCTGTTCATTGTGTCCCTAAGAAAGGAGGTATTACTGTTGTTCCTAATGATAAGAATGAACACATTCCACAAATAATTGTTACAGGTTATAGAGTGGTAATTGATTTTAGAAAATTAAATAAAGCTACAAGAAAAGATCATTACCCTTTGCCTTGTATTGATCAAATGCTTGAAAGACTATCTAAGCACACACACTTTTGCTTTCTAGATGGATATTCTGGCTTTTCACAAATACCGGTTTTCTCAACCTGATCGAGAAAAGACCACTTTTTCTTGTCCATTTGGAACCTATGCTTATAGACGTATGCCTTTTGGTTTATGTAATGCACCTGCTACCTTTCAAAGATGTATGATTGCTATATTCTCTGAGTTTTTTGAAAATATTGTTGAGGTTTTCATGGATGACTTTTCTGTTTATGGGAAGTCTTTTGATGATTGTTTAAGCAATCTTGGGCGATTTTTGTAGAGATGTGAACAAACAAATCTTGTCTAGAATTGGGAGAAGTGCCACTTTATGGTTAATGAAGGCATTGTCTTGGGTCATAAAATTTCTAAAAGAGGTATTGAAGTGGACCAAGCTAAGGTTGATGCAATTGAGAAAATGCCATGTCCTAAGGACATCAAAGGTATTCGTAGTTTCCTAGGTCATGCTGGTTTCTATAGGAGATTTATCAAAGACTTTTCTAAAACTTCTAGGCCTCTTACTAATCTTTTGCAAAAGGATATTCCTTTTGTTTTTGATGATGATTGTTTAGAAGCCTTTGAAACACTCAAGAAAGCCTTAATATCTGCACCTATTGTTCAACCACCTTATTGGAACTTGCCTTTTGAAATTATGTGTGATGCTAGTGATTATGCTGTTGGTGTTGTTCTAGGACAAAGAGTTGATAAGAAATTGAATGTTATTCATTATGCTAGTAAAACTCTAGACAGTGCTCAAAGAAATTATGCTACTACTGAAAAAGAATTCTTAGCAGTGGTGTTTGCTTATGATAAATTTAGACCTTATATTATTGATTCCAAAGTAACTGTTCACACAGACCATGTTGCTATTAAATATCTTATGGAAAAGAAAGATGCTAAACCTAGACTTATTCGTTGGGTTCTCTTGTTACAAGAATTTGATTTACATATCATTGATAGAAAAGGAGCTGAGAACCCCGTAGATGATAACTTGTCTAGGCTTGAAAATGTGCTTGATGACCCACTTCCTATTGATGATAGTTTTCCTGATGAGCAGTTAGCTGCAATAAATGTTGCTAATGGTACTCCTTGGTATGCTGACTATGCTAATTACATTGTTGCTAAATATTTACCACCTAGCTTTACATACCAGCAAAAGAAAAAATTCTTCTATGATTTAAGACATTACTTTTGGGATGACCCACATCTTTATAAAGGAGTAGATGGTATTATTAGACGTTGTGTCCTGAGCATGATCAGGGACAAATCCTAAGGAAATGTCACTCCGAGGCTTATGGAGGGCATCATGCTGGAGATAGAACTGCTCACAAGGTATTGTAATCTGGATTTTATTGGCCTACTATCTTCAAGGATGCCCATAAGTTTGTCTATTCTTGTGATGAATGTCAAAGAATAGGTGATATCGGTAAGCGTCAAGAAATGCCTATGAATAATTCACTTGCCGTTGAACCATTTGATGTTTGGGGATTTGATTACATGAGACCTTTTCATTCCTCTAATGGGTATACACATATTTTGGTTATTGTCGATTATATTACTAAACGGGTAGAAGCCATTCCAACCAGTAGTGTTGATCACAATGATACATCTCCAACGTATCTATAATTTTTTATTGCTCCATGCTATATTATCTACTGTTTTGGACATTATTGGGATTTATTATCCACTTTTATATTATTTTTGGGACTAACCTATTAACCAGAGGCCCAGCCCAGAATTGATGTTTTTGCCTGTTTTAGGGTTTCAAAGAAAAGGAATATCAAATGGAGTCCAAACGGAATGAAACCTTCGGGAACGTGATTTTCTCATCGAATACAACTCAGGAGACTTGGACCCTACGTCAAGCCACGTAACAGGAGCCCACGAGGTAGGGGGAGCGCCCTCCCCCCAGGCGCGCTCTCCACCCTCGTGGGGCCCCTGTTGCTCCACCGACGTACTTCTTCCTCGTACATATATCCACGTACCCCCAAATGATCAGAACGGGAGCCAAAAACCTAATTCCACCGCCACAACTTTCTGTATCCACGAGATCCCATCTTGGGGCCTGTTCCGGAGCTCCGTCGGAGGGGGCATCGATCACGGAGGGATTCTACATCATCATCCAAGCCTCTCCGATGAAGTGTGAGTAGTTTACTTCAGACCTACGGGTCCATAGTTAGTAGCTAGATGGCTTCTTCTCTCTTTTTGGATCTCAATACAATGTTCTCCCCCGTGGAGATCTATTCGATGTAATCTTCTTTTTGCGGTGTGTTTGTTGAGACCGATGAATTGTGGGTTTATGATCCAGTCTATCTATGAATAATATTTGAATCTTCTCTAAATTCTTTTATGTATGATTGGTTATCTTTGCAAGTCTCTTCGAATTATCAGTTTGGTTTGGCCTACTAGATTGGTTTTTCTTGCCATGGGAGAAGTGCTTAGCTTTGGGTTCGATCTTGCGGTGTCCTCTCCCGGTGACAAAAGGGGTAGCAAGGCACGTATTGTATTGTTGCCATCGAGGATAACAAGATGGGGTTTTTATCATATTGCATGAAACTATCCCTCTACATCATGTCATCTTGCTTAAGGCGTTACTCTGTTTTTAACTTAATACTCTAGATGCATGCTGGATAGCGGTCGATGAGTGGAGTAATAGTAGTAGATGCAGGCAGGTGTCGGTCTACTTGTCTCGGACGTGATGCCTATATACATGATCATACCTAGATATTGTCATAACTATGCTCAATTCTGTCAATTGCTCAACAGTAATTTGTTCACCCACCGTAGAATACTTATGCTCTCGAGAGAAGCCACTAGTGAAACCTATGGCCCCCGGGTATCTTTCTCATCATATCAATCTCCATCACTTTATTATTGCTTTGCTTTTTTACTTTGCCTTTTACTTTTCACTTTGCATCTCTATACCAAAAATATCAAAAATATTATTTATCATCTCTATCAGATCTCACTTTCGTAAGTGACCGTGAAGGGATTGACAACCCCTAAGCATGTTGGTTGCGTTGAGCTATTGTTTTTGTGTAGGTACGAGGGACTCGCGCGTAGCCTCCTACTGGATTGATATCTTGGTTCTCAAAAACCGAGAGAAATACTTACGCTACTTTGCTGCATCATCCTCTCCTCTTCGGGGAAATCCAACGCAGTGCTCAAGAGGTAGCAAGAATAATTTCTGGCGCCGTCGCCTGGGAGTCTGCGTAAAAGTAAACATACCAAGTACCCATCACAATCCCTATCTCCCGCATTACATTATTTGCCATTTGCCTCTCGTTTTGCTCTCCCCCACTTCACCCTTGTCGTTTTATTCGCCCTCTCTCTATCCTCACTCTCTTTCTCTATTTGCCTCTTTTTGCCCGCTCGTATGGTTGGAATAGTTGTTTATTTATTACTAAATAGAGAACCTAAGATCTATGGATCCTCATCCACTTGCTAATCTTTTTAAGAGATCGAATTATGATGAACCAATTGCTAGTGAGTTTTGTGCACTAGATTATCTTTATGAAGTTTTGCTTGAAATTCGTGAATCTGAAAAGTGTGATGAACCAATTGCTAGTGAGTTTTGCTTGAAAATTATTTAAGCCCCATGATGAATATGAGATTGATTATAATGTTTGCAATAATATTGAAAGTGGGTTTGGAAGAATGTCAATGTTAGATCCCACGTATTTGGAGAATGTTCAATCTTATGAAGTTTTTGATAAAAGCCCGTTTGGAAAGGTCATGACTTCAGTTAATGTTAATCCCACTATTTCGAAAAAGTGCCAATTTTGCATGCATGTGGATCATGTTGAGAATATTTTATGTGATAGCTATATTGTTGAATTTGCTTATGATCCTACATGTAATTACTATGAGAGAGGAAAATATGGTTGTAGAAATTTTCATGTTACTAAATTACCTCTCGTTATGTTGAGATTGCTATTGTTTCTTTCCGCTTCCTTGCATATGCTAGTTTTTGCTTGCCTTGATAATTTGTTTGCCTATAAGATGCCTATGTATATGAAGTATGTTAGACTTAGATGTGATTGTCACATGTTTTATGATGCTCTCTTTGTGCTTCAATTCTTGTCTTTCTTGTGAGCATCGTTAAAATCGTATGCCTAGCTATAAGGCTTTAAAGAAAAGCGCTTGTTGGGAGACAACCCAATATTTTCCCTTACTGTTATTCAATAAATAAACTATTTAGCCTCTGTTTTGGTTGTGTTTTTTGTGTTTAATTAGTGCTTGTGCCAAGTAGAACCGTTGGGAAGACTTGGGGAAAGTCTTGTTGAACATGCTGTAAAAAAACAGAAACTTTAGCGCTCACGAGAACTGCTGTTATTTTTATTTGGAAAGTGTTATTTAGTTAATTATTTTTAAAGATGATTAATAGATAAATTCCTCACGTCCAGAAATTTATTTTAGAATTTTTGGGGTTCCAGATCTTGCTCTAGCTATAGATTACTACAGACTATTCTGTTTTTGACAGATTCTGTTTTTCGTGTGTTGTTTGCTTATTTTGATGAATCTATGGATAGTAAAATAGTTTATAAACCATAGAGAAGTTCGAATACAGTAGGTATAACACCCATATAAATAAATAATGAGTTCATTACAGTAACTTGAAGTGGTCTTTAGTTTTCTTTCGCTAACGGAGCTCACGAGTTTTCTACTTTAAGTTTTGTGTTGTGAAGTTTTCAAGTTTTGGGTAAAGATTTGATGGATTATCGAACAAGGAGTGGCAAGAGCCTAAGCTTGGGGATGCCCATGGCACCCCCAAGATAATCTAAGGACACCTAAAAGCCAAAGCTTGGGGATGCCCTGGAAGGCATCCCCTCTTTCGTCTACTTCTATCGGTAACTTTACTCGGAGCTATATTTTTATTCACCACATGATATGTGTTTTGCTTGGAGCGTCTTTTATGATTTGAGTCTTTGCTTGTTAGTCTACCACAATCATCCTTGCTGTACACACCTTTTGAGAGAGCCATACATAATTTGGAATTTGATAGAATACTCTATGTGCTTCACTTATATCTTTTGAGTTTTATAGTTTTGCTCTGGTGCTTCACTTATATCTTTTAGAGCACGGTGGTGGATTTGTTTTATAGAAACTATTGATCTCTCATGCTTCACTTAGATTATTTTGAGAGTCTTAATAGCATGGTAATTTGCTTAAAATCCTAATATGCTTGGTATGCAAGATTAATAATAAAACTTTCTTATGAGTGTGTTGAATACTAAGAGAAGTTTTATGCTTGATGATTGTTTTGAGACATGGTGGTAATAATATCAAAGTCGTGCTAGTTGAGTAGTTGTGAAATTTAGAAATACTTGTGTTGAGATTTGCAAGTCCCGTAGAATGCACGTATGGTAAATGTTATGCAACAAATTTGAAACATGAGGTGTTATTTGATTGTCTTCCTTATGAGTGGCGGTCGGGGACGAGCGATGGTCTTTTCCTACCAATCTATCCCCCTAGGAGCATGCACGTAGTACCAAGGTTTTTGATGATTTGTAGATTTTTGCAATAAGTATGTGAGTTCTTTATGACTAATGTTGAGTCCATGGATTATACGCACTCTCACCCTTCCATCCTTGCTAGCCTCTTCGGTACCGTGCATCGCCCTTTCTCACATTGAGAGTTGGCGCAAACTTCGCCGGTGCATCCAAACCCCATGATATGATACGCTCTTTCACACATAAACCTCCTTATATCTTCCTCAAAACAGCCACCATACCTACCTATTATGGCATTTCCATAACCATTCCGAGATATATCGCCATGCAACTTTCCATCATTTCATTCATCATGACACATTCATCATTGTCATATTGCTTAGCATGATCATGTAGTTGACATAGTATTTGTGGCAAAGCCACCATTCATAATTTTTTCATACATGTCACTCTTGGTTCATTGCATATCCCGGTACACCGCCGGAGGCATTCATATAGAGTCATCTTTGTTCTAGTGTCGAGTTGTAATCATTGAGTTGTAAATAAATAGAAGTGTGATGATCATCATTTTCTAGAGCATTGTACCAAGTGAGGAATATTAAAAAAAAGAGGAAAGGCCATAAAAAAGAGAACGCCCAAAAAAGGGGAAGGCCATAAAAAAAGAAAAGGCCCAAAAAATGAGAGAAAAAGAGAGAAGGGACAATGTTACTATCCTTTGCCACACTTGTGCTTCAAAGTAGCACCATGATCTTCATAGTAGAGAGTCTCTCATGTTATCACTTTCATATACTAGTGGGAATTTTTAATTATAGAACTTGGCTTGTATATTCCAACAATGGGCCTACTCAAGTGCCCTAGGTCTTCGTGAGCAAGCAAGTTGGATGCACACCCAATAGTTTCTTTTGTTGAGCTTTCATACATTTATAGCTCTAGTGCATCCGTTGCATGGCAATCCCTACTCCTTACATTAACATCAATCAGTGGGCATCTCCATAGCCCATTGATTAGCCTCGTTGATGTGAGACTTTCTTCTTTTTTGTCTTCTCCACATAACCCCCCTCATTATATTCTATTCCACCTATAGTGTTATGTCCATGGCTCGCGCTCATATATTGCGTGAAAGTTTATAGGTTTGAGATTACTAAAGTATGAAACAATTGCTTGGCTTGTCATCAAGGTTGTGCATGATGATAGCATTCTTGTGTGACGAAAATGAAACATGACCAAACCATATGATTTTGTAGGGATGAACTTTCTTTGGCCATGTTATTTTGAGAAGACATAATTGTTTAGTTAGTATGCTCTAAGTATTATCATTTTTATGTCAATATGAATTTTTTTCTTGAATCTTTCAGATCTGAATATTTATACCACAATTAAGAAGAGTTACACTAAAATTATGCCAAGTAGCACTCCGCATCAAAAATTATGTTTTGATCATTTACCTACTCGAGGACGAGCAGGAATTAAGCTTGGGGATGCTTGATACGTCTCCAATGTATCTATAATTTTTGATTGCTCCATGCTATATTATCTACTGTTTTGGACATTATTGGGCTTTATTATCCACTTTTATACTATTTTTGGGACTAACCTATTAACTGGAGGTCCAGCCCAGAATTGCTGTTTTTTGCCTGTTTTAGGGTTTCGAAGAAAAGGAATATCAAACAGAGTCCAAACGGAATGAAACCTTCGGAAACGTGATTTTCTCATCAGATAAGATCCAGGAGACTTGGACCCTACGTCAAGCCACGTAACAGGAGCCCACGAGGTAGGGGGCGCGCCTATCCCCCCCCCCCCAGGCGCACCCTCCACCCTCATGGGGCCCCTGTTGCTCCACTGATGTACTTCTTCCTCTTATATATATATATATATCCACGTACCCCAAACAATCAGAACGGGAGCCAAAAACCTAATTCCACCGCCACAACTTTCTGTATCCATGAGATCCCATCTTGGGGCCTGTTCCGGAGCTCCGCCGGAGGGGGCATCGATCACGGAGGGCTTCTACATCATCATCCAAGCCTCTCCGATGAAGTATGAGTAATTTACTTCAGACCTACGGGTCCATAGTTAGTAGCTAGATGGCTTCTTCTCTCTTTTTGGATCTCAATACAATGTTCTCCCCCTCTCTCGTGGAGATCTATTTGATGTAATCTTCTTTTTGTGGTGTGTTTGTTGAGACCGATGAATTGTGGGTTTATGATCCGGTCTATCTATGAATAATATTTGAATCTTCTCTGAATTCTTTTATGTATGATTGGTTATCTTTGCAAGTCTCTTCGAATTATCAGTTTGGTTTGGCCTACTAGATTGGTTTTTCTTGCCATGGGAGAAGTGCTTAGCTTTGGGTTCAATCTTGCGGTGTCCTTTCCCAGTGACAGAAGGGGCAGCAAGGCACGTATTGTATTGTTGCCATCGAGGATAACAAAATGGGGTATTTATCATATTGCATGAAACTATCCCTCTACATCATGTCATCTTGCTTAAGGCGTTACTCTATTTTTAACTTAATACTCTAGATGCATGCTGGATAGCGGTCGATGAGTGGAGTAATAGTAGTAGATGCAGAATCGTTTCGGTCTACTTGTCTCGGACGTGATGCCTATATACATGATCATACCTAGATATTCTCATAACTATGCTCAATTCTGTCAATTGCTCAACAATAATTTGTTCACCCACCATAGAATACTTATGCTCTTGAGAGAAGCCACTAGTGAAACCTATGGCCCCCGGGTCTCTTTCTCATCATATCAATCTCCATCACTTTATTACTACTTTGCTTTTTTACTTTGCCTTTTACTTTTCACTTTGCATCTCTATACCAAAAATATCAAAAATATTATTTATCATCTCTATCAGATCTCACTTTCGTAAGTAACCGTGAAGGGATTGACAACCCCTAAGCACGTTGGTTGCGTTGAGCTATTGTTTTTGTGTAGGTACGAGGGACTCGCGCATAGCCTCCTACTGGATTGATACCTTGGTTCTCAAAAACTGAGGGAAATACTTACGCTACTTTGCTGCATCATCATCTCCTCTTCGGGGAAATCCAACGCAGTGCTCATGAGGTAGAACACAACACCTTTATTAAAATGCTTAAGGAAGTTATTTTCCCAAGGTTTGGAGTCCCTAGATATTTAATAACTGATGGTGGTTCACACTTTATTCATGGTGCTTTCTGTAAGATGCTTGCTAATTAAGTATGATGTTAACCATAGAATTGCATCACCCTATCATCCTCAGTCTAGTGGTCAAGTTGAACTTAGCAATAGAGAAATAAAATTAATTTTGCAAAAGACTGTTAATAGGTCTAGGAAGAATTGGTCTAAGAAATTAGATGATGCACTTTGGGCTTATAGAGCAACATATAAAAATCCTATGGGTATGTCTCCTTATAAAATGGTTTATGGAAAAGCTTGTCATTTGACTCTTGAGTTAAACATAAAGCATATTGGGCAGTTAAAGAAATCATCTATGATTTCAAACTTGAAAAGAGGTTATTTGATATAAGCTCCTTAGATGAATGGAGAACCCAAGCACATGAAAATGCAAGGTTATTCAAAGAAAAAGTTAAAAGATGGCATGACAAAAGAATTCAAAAGCGTGAATTTAAAGTTGGAGAATATGTTCTTTTGTACAACTCTCGTTTTAGATTTTTTGCAGGAAAGCTCCTCTCGAAATGGGAAGGCCCATATGTCATCGAGGAGGTTTACCGGTCTGGTGCCATCAAAATAAATAATTCCGAAGGTACTAACCCGAAGGTTGTCAATGGACAACGAATAAAGCATTATATCTCAGGTACACCTATTAATGTTGAAAGTAATATCATCCAAACTTTGACACCGGAAGAGCACATAAAAGAGTCCTTCTGGAACACTCCAGAATCGTGAAAATAAGGAGGTACGTGATACGGTAAGTAAACGGACTCTGAAAAATCTGCAAAAATATTTTTTATCAGTTTTGGAATATTTTAGAATTTTGGAAATAAAGAAACTTTCAGGAAGCATCCCCTGGTGGGCACAAGACACCAGGGCGCGCCAGGCCGCGCCCAGGTGGGTTGTGCCTACTGATACGTCTCCAACGTATCTATAATTTTTGATTACTCCATGCTATATTATCTACTGCTTTAGACATTATTGGGCTTTATTTTCCACTTTTATATTATTTTTGGGACTAACCTATTAACCGGAGGCCCAACCCAGAATTGCTGTTTTTTGCCTGTTTTACGGTTTCGAAGAAAAGGAATATCAAATGAGTCCAAACGGAATGAAACCTTCGGAAATGTGATTTTCTCATCAGATAAGATCCAGGAGAGTTGGACCCTCCGTCAAGAAAGCCACGAGGTGGTCATGAGGGTAGAGGGCGCGCCCTCCTGCCTCGTGGGCCCCTTGAAGCTCCATCGACGTACTTCTTACTCCTATATATATAAACACTATTCTGATCACGAGATCAGAATAATATTCCGATCACAACCTCACCTGCCCCACTAGTAGTACGTTGAACTTCCCTGTGAACTAGGTTGAACTTCCGCCAACATTGCCCAAATGGGGCTTGCGATATACCATTGAAAAGCAATGGACACCAATATCATGACCCAACTTAAATTTTTGGCAAAATATAAGCGGTTTAAGAGCAGTTTTGAAAACCATTTTTTCTTCGCACAAAAAACGTGAATCGTATTTTCGATCGCATTTCTAAACCGTTTATCGGAATGAGGCATATAATATGGCGTTGGAAAGCTGCTGCAAAACCGCTCCTTCCACATGTTGAAAGTTTTCTCTAATTCTTTATGGTTAAAGAGTAATTTGAAAAAACATAAAATTTTGTAAACCGAACAGCTGAGTTCGTTTTTTTGATGTCATTTCTAAACGGCTAATACAATGGAGGCATATGATACGGCGTTGGAAAGCTTATAAAAATGCGCTACTTTTTCATCTTGACAGTTTTTTCTAATTTTGAATGGTTTAAGAGTAATTTAGAAAATGATCCAAGTCCTATCGAGTTCGTATTTTCGAGCTAATTTTTAACCGTGCGTCCGAATGCAGCAAATGATATGGCGTTGGAAAGCTTGAACAAATGCAAAACTTTTTGGTATGTATTGTTTCTCCAAATTCTTTACGGTTTTAAGTTTGTTTTGAAAATGGCAAAAAACGTATTTTTGCCATAATTTCTACAAACTTTATTGGAATATGGCAAATAATATACCGCTGAAAAGCTACAGAAAATACGAAACTTTTTCATGTTGATGGTTTTCTCTGATTCCTAGCCGTTTTCAAGTAATTTAGAAAATGGTGGGATCATGCATTCTGCCTTTATCGCGAAACAGATTCTTCAAAAATGCACCGCGTGAAGAACCTGATCTTCTCGGCGCGTGTACCTGAACTTCACTCTGTTTTTCACGTGATTTTTTTCGCTCGTAGGTCTCCATCCATTGCTCGTAACTCTTCATCCATTCACCGGAATTGAGCAGGTGATATACCGATGGAAAGCTGCTGTAAACACGCAACTTTCCCGTGTTGATCATTTTTTCATACTCGCGACGATTTTGAAAGTTTTTCATCTGAAATTCATTCAGTGTAGTAGGTGAACTTCCTGCTGTTTTCACGTTGAACTTCTGTGACGTATTTTCGTTTGTTATTTTCTCATCCATTTCGCCAGTGTTACACAAATGATATTCTTTTTCTACAAACCTCTATCACAATATTTTTTTAACTTTCTCCGACCGAGGACTTGAATTTACACAAACAATATTCCTGCCATTTTGAGGTAAATTATAAAATGGCGAGATCATGATTTCTGCATTCATCGCGAACGGAAATGCACTGCGTGAAGTAGTAGAACTTCTGGGGCATGTCTGTTTGAACTTCACTTTGTTTTTGACGTGCTGTTTTTTTCACTGCATGAAGTAGTTGAACTTCTGGGGCATGTCTGTTTGAACTTCACTCTATTTCACTTTATTGTATTTTTCTTATATGAAACACACACCATGTAGTACGTGAACTTATGGTTGTTATCACGTTGAACTTCTCTCTGCTTTGAGAGAGTTATTTTAAAACACAAAAGACAACATATTTTTTATGTATTTTGGACATCTAAATACATGGTGAACCTCTCTCACAAGAATTTTTTTGAACTTTTCCTCACCGAGCACTTGAACTTCTAGCAACCATTTTTTTCGTTTATGAGTTGTTTTCTAAAGTGCAAAAAATGGCGTTGTGTTTTTTATTTTTTGACACGATAAATCCTAGGTTTTAATAAACGCCGAAATTCTGTATTATTTCAATATGAACTTCACCTTTTTAAATTTTTGAGTAAAGAATTGTATTCAATTTTTATACAGAAAAAACCGAACATGGAAATACAAGGTGAACCTCTCTCGCAAGAATTTTTGAACTTCTCCGGACAGAGCACTTGAACTTCTTTCAACAAACTTTTTGAACTTTTATGTTTCTATACTTTTTATTCTCACCTGAAATGCATTCCTTGTAGTACTTGAACTTATCGTTGTTTTCATTATGAACTTCTGTCACATTTTTGTGTATACGTCGAATTACCCACAATTGAAGGTCGAACGTCATTTTTTTCCATTTTTAAAACATGTAATTGGAGGTAGAACGTCCCGCAATATAAATTCTAAACCATGCACGGTGGTGCACGTGAACTTCCGGCAACAAATCTGAGTTTTTTATATACTTCAAACTTCTCTGTTATTTTGAATTGAATTTCTTAGTCTTATTCTTAGAAAAAAATATGTTTTGAAATAAGCATCAAACTTTTTTTTCAAAATTCAACCTCATACTTTTATTTTTCCTACAAATGGAAGGAATTTGAGTTTTTCGTAAACATCAAACTACTCCTTTTATTTTAATTTGAACTTCTTTAATTTTATTCTTTAGTAATGAAGAAAACCTGTTTTTTATAAATACTGAATTTCTTTTTTTATATAATTTGGACTTCTTGGTTTATCTGAAATACTTTCTTTTTCCATTTTTTTGAACCGTAAAACAATGTTCTTTTTATAAAAAGTAAGCATCAAACTCATGTGTTATGTTAATTTGAATTTCTTGCTTTTCTTTAAATAATTTTTTTTCTAATTTTCTTATAAACGTTGACCTGCTATGTATCTTAAATTTAAACTTCTTGGTTTAGTTTCAGAGACGGAAAAAATTGACTACTGTTTTGCCTTTTAACTTGTAGGCTTTTCGGGGTTTTGTGAATTTCTAGGGTTTATTTTTGTGCAAATTTACACACACACACACACACACAGAGAATTTTTAACTATGTGTGTTGTTTTTCTTTAACTGTGTGTGTTGGTGCTTGTGGTAAATAATATACCACCAGAATGAATTTTGTCACAAATATTTTTTAACCTCTTCATTATTTGAAAATGAATTTCTAGTTTTTTTCTAGAAACAACGAAACTTCACTTTTTTATTTCCTGTTTTTTAACTACTTTTTTATTTGAACTTTTTTTGTTATTATACTTGAATCTCTTTGTTTTTTTAATTTGAACTTCTTGATCTCATTTGTAGAAATGAAAAAATACTAATAAATTTTTATTCATGGTTTTATTGTTTAGAAATGAGAAGATTTTCATTTTTTATAAACATCGAACCGCTCTATTATTTCAATTTGAACTTCTTGGTTTTTTATTTGGAAAGGAAAAATATCCATTTTTAAAAGTTCATTTTATATTTTGAACTACTTATTTTTTTAAACAGAAAAAATGTTTTTTTAAACTTGTACTTCTCTTTTTTTAGTTTGACCTTCTATGTTTTTGTTTTTGTTTTCTTAGAGAAAGTTTTTTTTGAATTCGTTCTTTATAAGGGAAAATAATTTAAACCGGACATTGAACCACTCCGTTTTTTAATTTTCAACTTCAAGGTTTTTTTTGTGAAAACAGGGAAAGTCCGTTTTATTATAAGTAGTGAACTTCTTCATTTTTTTAATGTGGAATTTCTAGGTTTTCTAGAACTTCGTAAAAATCTGAACACATAATAAGAAGACATGAACCCCCGGGGCAATAATATCTGAACTTCTTTTGTACATATTGTCGCTGTCAACATGCAGATACTTTACAAACGAAAATCCGATATAGAGTACTAATCAAACTGTGTGTTTGTCCATAAAAATACAAGACTATAAGCGCAATGGGTTGTATCAAACCACAAGCGCATGCTCTCACTGGAAGAATGCAAACGCATTAAAAAAGTGAAATCCACAACAGCACTTTGACCCCTCTCTCTCTCTCTCTCGTTTTTGCTTTTTGCTTTCTTCTGTACTCACGACATCCACAACAGCAGCTTTGGCGTCATGAGCGAGCAGCATGGCAGAGCTTTTCAGTAGCAGGAACGTAGAAAATAACAGACTGTTGGGCAGGGGCTCAATCGGTGCACTTCTTTTCTCACAATGATTTATTTTCATGGACCGGATTATACAAAGTGCTTGTTTATTTATAACAAGAGAAATATTGTTTTGCAACACATACCTTCTTGAATAATACACTTTACATACAAAGATCCCCAAAGAATGAGTTTGTTATGGCACATGATAACCAACACATAATTCTTGTTTGAGAGACAAAATGCATTCATTCACATGAACAAATAATCCATCCAATAGTCATTATGTATCATAAACTCTATAGGAGATGACAGAATGTAAAGAACAACATGTAGTAAAATGTTCATATACACACACATACGCAGCGACGTGTTTGAGAACAAAAATATCCCTGTCCCAGCCCTGTTCTTGGTCGGCTGCAGGAGCACCTCCGGGCTGCCGTGGCGAACAGCCGAACATGACACTTGCGAACCTGTATCAGAGAGAGAGGAAAGCTCAAATTGCGGCTGCATTGTAGTTCAAATACAAATGCGGATGAGGGACCGAGGAACCATTTTCATGCAGGAAAGTGGATGGGAATGAAAGGAGAAGCACCTGACTTCTTAGTTCAATCCAATGTCGACGAATGAAGAATGGAAATATCTCGGCCTCGTGAAGCATGGTGACAGTGTGATCCAGGCGCTGCTACAACGAACATCATGGGGCCACGTCATTGAACGTCCCAAGCCGGCGGTGTTGAACGGCCAGTTTGATGCGGCAGCTTGGCTGCGTTGTGACGGGGGAGCCTTGCCGAGGGGCGAGAGGAGATGGATGGCACCAACCTAGATTTGCCGGTGGCATCGCCTGGGAGGTCAAGGAGACGCGTCGGATCTGCCGGGGCGGCGCATCTGAAGATTGGTGGCGGCGGTCGGCGAAGGTTGTATAGAAGCGCTGGGGACGGCGGCGGCGCGATCCGCAGCAGGGGACGACCGCTCCTGGAGATCCCCGGCGTTGGCGTCGGGCCTTGCCGAGAGGAGGTCCGTCGAAGCGCCACCTGGGTTGGGCCGCTGGCGCCGGCGGGACAGTGGGTACGGCTGCGCGTGGCGCGATCTGGCAGAGGAGCTGGCCACCACGTGGAGGTGGCGGATCGGGGAGGCACTGGAGGTTGGGGGAGGCTGGC